>NC_051154.1:204900483-205043837 GCF_013339745.2 Dermacentor silvarum | reverse complement strand
TCGCCATGGAGGTGATCGACAAAGAAGCCGCCGCGCCAAGCACAGCCATAGCCTCCTATATACTTCATGCCTGCCCATCGGCGCCGAGAACGCAGGGAACCGGTCGTCGCGCCTAGTGCCGTCACTCACCACCAGTTGGCGGTGCTACCCCAGAATAGAAATAAAGGACACTCTACGGCGGCGTGCGCTGTAGCATAACTTTATATCACGCAATTTTTTTTACCGGTGCCGGTTCTATTGTTTTACAACATCTCCGGGCGTTTAACGCCGACACAGAAGCGTACAGGCCGCCGCGCATTGCTTCTTCCAAAAGAAAAGAACGATAAAAGGAAAACCACAGCTCTTATCTGTACTAGTATGAAGCTTCATTTTCCTTCTGCTTATTATTACATATGTTTTCTATGTCAGTGTCGAAAAAAAAATAATGTCGGCTCTAATAACTGCACAACAAAAGCTTTTATTGCCATCATTTGGATTTAAAGTTTGTGGAGCTTTCGTGACAGGGGCTTCTGTGAAAAACTTTTGCGATTTCGTTCTTGTCCGTTATCTTCAGCGCAAAATTAGTGAATAGAGGGCGGAATAACTTTGTCACCATGATCTCAAACAGCTTCTCGTGGTGCTCAGGCACTGAACAATTACATAGTTCACGCTCTCGCAGCACTTGAGCAGCATTCACGGCAGTCTCCCTCAGCGGCCGCGTAAAATTTCTTAGCTTAGCGAGCACTACTTCGACCTACTTGCGCAGAGAGTTCAGCACAACTACGAGTTCGCCTGACCGATACAGCAGACGGCTTCTGTCTTGAAGCCTAATCAGAGAATCTGATGGCGCCGAGGGCTTGGGCTTTGTCAACAAACTGAGGCATTCTTTGCAAGACACCCGCTCATTAACAGCTTAACAGCTCTCGATAGGTATCCGTCAACCATCGCTAGTGCTGCACATTCTGGCGAACGAAACGTTTCCTTGCGCCGGGTAATGTGGTTGAACAGCGCTGCTGTCGCCTCTTCGGGAAATTTTTGGATGGTTCTGGCGTAGTACTTACGCTCAGTTGCCGGCGTAGCGACGAGCATGTGCTATCTTCCGTGTCCATCACGTTGCTGCTTGTCGATGTTGACGCAATGCCTGTATTCAGAGACTTTTCTGTTCCGCACAAAACTGCCCGTGAGTCTGTCTGATCGTTGCTTCCAGCTGACCTCCTCAACCACCCAAAAAAAGATTCATTGGCGTCAGAGGAGAGCTTTCTAGTCAGAACAAATCGAAAGTGCATCTCTCTCAGCAAGTATCTGACGCATTCCACGTTTGACACATTCAAACTTGGAGCCACTTCTCTGGAAGTTCTTCATCGCTCGGAATTTCATGAAATGAGATGCTCGGGACCTTTCTCTTACTGTACGAGGTGCATCCAGGTCCACAACAATACGCCATACTACTGGGTGTCAACTCGCAAAGCGCCCTATCAAACCATTTAAAGTAGCACAACTCACTCGTGACCACAATGTCTTCTTTTCGGCCAGAAGGCTCTCATTTGCGCTGCTGCTAGACATCCTCAATACGGAACCGACAGTGTCACCACAGCCACAGTCCTTCAATACCCTGCCGCAGCTCACCGCGTCAATCCAAGGGAGAAGGCAAGTTTTTTTTTTTTTTTTTTCCAGCCGTGGACTGCTGCAGAAAGGTGATCTCCCAGCAAACCAGCGAACCGTCGGCAGGCGAGGCAAATTAATATTGTCTCGATTTGACACTAATGGAGACGCGCACACGCAATTTTTCCCGCCTTTAACCATGCACGGCGGCTAGCGAACTATTCTGGGGTAGCAGCGCCCCTAGCGGGCGACCTGCGAGGAGGTCAGGAGAGGAGGTTGAACGGCGCTCCCGGAGTGATTGCGCGGGCACAGAAAGTATATAGGAGGCTATGGCACAGCCTACCCACAAGAAGACCCACAGACTCTGTATGTGACGTGTGACGAGAAGACCCACAGTTCTCTGTATGTGACGTTCTTTCAAAACATACACACACAAAGTGAACCTAGCTAGAAAACACCAACGCCGAAGTCCGCGTGCCACTAAGACACACGTAAGTCACATTAGGGTCGCCTACCATTTTTTTCGTGGAGATTTACCGCACATCATCCACTTTGGGGAAGCATCAATGTAAATTCCAAAGGACGAAACCTCGTTTCCTTTGCCGGCGACCATGAACTTTGCTGTCTAAACGATGACACTCCCACGTTTCTCTGCGGCCGGAAGTACAACACTTGTTTAGCCTTAGCTTTTCTCTCGCGATGTCTCGCTGGCAGCGTTCACTAGTTCGGAGATATAGAAACGCATGGAAGCGACCATGTTCCTACCTACCCGATGATAAAGGGCCTAGCAAAGTTGGCTTCATCAAATCCTCAACAAACAATAGATTTGTCGGTGTTTATATCACTTATGGAAGACGCATGCCATGAAGGCTTTTCGTCCACACTGGAAATTAAGATCCCCAAGGTCATGCAGGATGCTAGGCGTTCGATTTAGCCATTGGAGAAATTCACGGATCTTGAGACGGAAATACAGCACCTCCGTGAAATCCGCCAGACTAAATTAGTCTACGACCTTGGAGAGGCCACACGCATTCAAAAGAAAATTCAGCGTCTCATTGCTGTGCTGCAACATCAATGCTGGAAATGTTTTTGTAAGTCTCTCAATCCACGTAAACCTCTGTTGGTTGTCTCGAGGACAGTCCGTGGACTCCGATCAGCTCAACAGCGCCGTCCATTTAAATATCTATCCCTCCATCAAAAACGCCGAAAAGTCGACCTAGCAGAGGATTACTGCGCAAGAATCGCGTGCCCGACGTACAAGCCTTGCACACCTATTCCTAGTATCACCCCTGGCTCTTCAGATCCTCGTGTAGTAGTAGTAGTAGTAGTAGTAGTAGTAGTAGTAGTAGTAGTAGTAGAAAACTTTATTTGTTGTTTTGTAATTAAATGCCAGAGGGTGGAGCCCTCAGTCCAGGGCCCCATTTGCTGCTGCTATCCGGCTGGCCCGGTCGATCAGGTATCGCGGGTCGTCCAAGGCTGTGCTGGAAAGACCGGCTTCTCACTGGGATGGGGAGGCGTTGGGTATTTTAGGTAGGTCGGGTGGTTTGGAGCATTTCCACTTAGAATGGCAGATGTTTGGCTGTCCTCAACAGAAAGGACATTTGTCGCAGTACTGGGTAGGATAAAAAGTGTGGCGGAACGTATTAGGTTGGAGCTGGCGCCAAGCGGCTGCATCTGCGCGGTTTAGTTTCACATGTGGTGGAGGAAATGTTCTAAGGGATAGTCTGTGGTGTTGTAGTAAGCGCGTGTATGTAAGCGGTATTGTTTCCACCTTGTCTGGGTTGGACTGGCCTTCCACCGGCGCCTGGAGGGTGTGAGGCCTCGGGCTGTCGCATGAACGCGCTCATTGCCAGGGAGAAACGCATGCCCAGGTGTCCAGACTAGGTGAACTAGTGGAATATGTTGCTTCTCGTGTAGCATTTTGTGAGCCATCGGGGGAAATCCGCCCTTGTGCGTAGTTTAAAGCGTGTATGGTGCACATGACGTCCGATTCTTTTAGGCTGTGGTGGCGGTTGGTGACCTTCCGGAGCATGTGCACTACCTCATTAATCCGTTTCTTTAATCGCGTCAGGGTATATGTCGCCTTCGCCTTGGCTTGAACATGGAGTCCTAGTAACCGTAATTTGTTTACCTTATTTACAAGTTCACCCTCGATAGTCACCGTAATTTAAGGCGGTAGGTGATGTTTCCTTTGAAGTTTTTATTTTATTTTTTTACTTTAAGCAGTTCTGACTTTTGAGCGGCGCACGTAAGTCCCCCTGCTAGTGCATATTGCTGGGTGACATTCGCTGCTGCTTGTGGTGCGTCCTGCATTTCACCATCTGGGCCACTGGTGTCCCATATGGGGATATCATGAGCATAAAGCGCATGCCTAATTCGCGGTATGGCATCTAATGGTGCAGGTAGTCTGCTCATAGCTATTTTAAATAGCACGGGGGAGAGCACTGACTCTTGTGGCGTGCCTTTTCCCGCAAGAGGGATGGAGTCCAAACGTTTATCTTCTATACCTATTGTTGCAGTGCATTCTTAAAGTAGCGCCAGGACCTAATTATATAATCTTCGGCCACGTTTCGTTGCAGCTAGATTGATTAATTAGTATGAGGTCGTGAGCTACGTTATCAAACGCGCCTTTTAGATCTAACGCAAGGATGACTTTGGTTTGTTGGGTGCTGATATGGTCAATTATCTCTTCCTTAATTTGGAGCAGTACGTCTTGAGTGGATAGCCCCGGTCGGAAACTGAACATTGTGTGCGGCAATAAGGTTTGATCTTCAAGGTACGGCTGAAGTCTAGCCAGGATGACGTTTTCGAATAACTTTACTATGCATGATGTTAGCGAGATGGGTCTCAGTATGTTTAGAGAGCGCTGCTTGCCTGGTTTTGGCATCATTGTAATATCGGCGTGCCACCATTCTTGCGGCAGCGTGCCCTCTAGCCAGTGGTATTGAAAATAATCCGTAAGTTCTTTTATCGATCTGTCGTCGAGGTTTTTTAAAAGGCGGTACTGTATTCCGTCTGCTTTCCGCTTTCCGCCTGGGCTGTTAAGGCTGATATCCGTTGCCTGAGCCTGCGATTGTGTTTTTGCTTTTTCCATCCATCTTTTTTGCAGACAATGGCGAATCTTCCAAAGGTGCAATAGGTGTCTGTCGACAGCGGGATGCTCTGGTGACGTGTCGATGGTTGTCGTTGTCGCACGGAAGTCTGTCTGAATTTGTCAGATCCAGTACTGCAGAGTTTCTGGTTTCAAGCCGCCTTCGTAGGTTTCGTTGGTGCTTTCTTGCTTGCGCCGCTGTCGGAACTTGTCCCAATCCGTCATTCGTATTTTACGTTCTTTGATTTTTGTTCGCGGTGCTATTAGCTGCGTTTCTATTATATTGTGGTCACTACTTCGGGTCTCATCGAGGTTGTGCCATCCCTGGTACCTGATGTCTTTGATCAGCTTAAGGTCCGGGCAGGTGTCTCGACTGATACTGTTGCCTATTCTCGTTGGGTGGGCTGCGTCTGTCAGAATGGTTAAGCCTAGTTTTGCTATCATCAGTGCTAGCCGTCGACCCTTTGGCTTAGTTGTCTCGTAACCCCAAATCGGGTGTACTGCATTAAAGTCCTCTACGATAAGAAACCATTGTTTTGCTTCCTTTAGTGCATGTTTGAAGAGCCCGTCGAAACAGTCTGCCCGCTTTTTAGGGGCGCTATAGATGTTAAGAACAAAGAAGCTAGGCTCTTTCCTGTCTACAGGAATGATTTCGATGACTACGTGCGGTTTACGTTTTGTGCTGAGCGTGTGGTCGATTGCGGTTAATCTCTTTGACACTAATGTTGCTGTTTTACTCGGATCATTCTGGTGTTCTTTGTACGCAAAAGTATTGTATCCAGTCAGTTTAGGTTCAATGTATGTTTCTTGTAGTGCCAATATGTCCGGTGTGTGTGTCTGTTGTGTCAGGATGTTTGCCCACCACAGGGTAGACCGTTTAGAAGGCTCGGCTGCACCGGAACACGCCGTCGTCAAATGCTCGCGCAGCAGTGGAGCAGGCTGGATCAGGCACCGGGACAGCCCGACCTGTCCTCCCAGCTCATCCAGGAACACCGGCCGAGGGTAGATGAACTGCTCGGCTCGTGAGGCACGAAGGCTCAGGCCAGGCACAGCTCAGACCGGGCACAGGCTCAGTCCAGGTACAGGGACAGCCCGGACCGCTCTCCCAGCTCAACCAGGAACACCGGCTTTGGGTAGATGCACTGCTTGGCTCGTTCGGGACGAAAGCCCAGACCCAGCAGCTCAGACTCTGCTCCCAAGACTGCACCTCCAATGGTGGCGCCGCGGACAACTAATCGGTGCTTCCTTTGTAATAAAGCTGGACATCGAGCTTCTGAGTGCTGGTCGCGGACTAAAGAGAACCCTGAAAGTCACGGATGGTCTCGCAGAAAGGAACAAGGTGAACCCTCAAGGAGGAAAAATCAAGGACAAGCTTCGTGTATGCTGGCTCCGTCGCAAACCGAACAACCGACAGAAGAGCGTGGCGGATACGTCGTGCTTCAAGATGGCGAAAGAGTCCCAATAGTCACCGTGAGGTTAATGCGACCAGGCCCCAAATGTGACGGTGGAAATCTGCCAGTGCGAAGAGGCTTCCTCGAATCACAACCGGTGTCTGTTTTACGAGATACTGGCTGCAATGCCGTGATCGTGCGGCTCTCTTTGGTACCTAAGGACAAAATGACAGGAACAAAAAGCGCGGTGTTCTTGCTTGACCACACGATTCACTACTTACAGGAAGCAATAGTATATCTAGACACGCTATTCTTTACAGGCGTCGCGCGAGTTAATTGTATGCGAGACCCTCTGTATGACGTGGTACTGGGAAACATTGAAGGTGCCAGTTCAGCTAATGATCCGGTCAGTTCATGGTCTCCACAGAAACATTACAGCGAGATGAAGAGTTACCCTGCCATAAGGACGCCATTCACCTCTCAGTCAGAGCTACGAGCCATAGAGGACCACACATTGTCCCAAACTAAAAACACAGCCGCCTCCTCGAGACAAACAGAAGACGATGAAGAGTTTGGTACCGAGCTCATCGCTGTTTCCAAGGAAATGAAGACACCGTCGCTTCCCACACTACCTGTTATGCAAACCACAGTCACAAGAATAGAGCAAAGCAAATTACAAGCTTTTCAGAAGGACGATGGGTCTCTGAGGCATTGCTTCGAAAAGGTCGGCAAGATGACGATCACGGATGGCCAGGCAAGCGAATATTACTTATATAATGACATTTTATACAGGAACCACAAAGTGTCAGGTGGGAAAATACTCGACCAACTAGTGGTGCCAAAAGATTTTAGGGTGAACGTGATGAAGTTGGCGCTTGAAGGCACCCTCGCCGGTCACCAGGGTGTGACGAGAACGGTGGATCGCGTAGTCGCTGAATTTTTCTGGCCAGGGGTCCAGTCGGAGACGAAACGGTTTGTGAAATCGTGTGACGTCTGTCAACGAATGGTGCCACGTCATTTAGTCGGACCCGTTCCACTAAAGACGATGACTCTAAATGACACCGCACGAATAGAGAGTTATGCGACTATAGGAGCTGTTACAACAGCCTGTACTAAAGGCTCCAGACTTGAAAAACCACATTTTGCTACGCACGGACGCCTCTTCGAGAAGTCTCGGAGCAGAATTTGCATGAACACGACGGAAGTTTGCTCTCCGTGTTCTACGCTAGCCGGAAGCTTCTCCCGTGTGAAGCTACCTACTCCACAATTTAGAGAGAGTGCTTCGCCATAGTGTGGGCGGTACAGAAATTTCATGTGTACCTTTACGGTCACCCGTTCATCTTGCAGTCGGACGACCAACCACTGCGATATCTTAATTCCGCGAAACACGTTAATATTATAGCGTGAAGTGAGTGACTTTCTATACTCCTCCATGCTACAACCCTCCTCGACTTCTTGAAAATTGGGGGAAATGTGATAGGAGTAGACTATGTTTGAATTGCGCGGCCGAACCTGCGTGACAGTTGTGGTGCGCGATGGACGAGGAAGAGGAAGAGCCGGCGCCTGGCGCTGCTAGGTTCAGGAGACGGGCAGTCATGCAAGACTCCTGGAACCTGCCATTAACAAATCTAACTGATTATCGACACCTCCTATTTCCTTGGAACAGAAAATTCTGCCATAATAGAAATCTTGAAGTCATCTTTACCAAATTCAGATGTCGCATTCCTACATCAAACTTTTATCTGCATCGATCTGGTCTGGCGCCCTCCTCCTTGTGCTCATTCTGTGGTGAAGACGAAACAATAGAACATTTCTTCCTGTCATGCCGCCGTTTTTCCTCATTAAGAAAACACGCTTTAGAAGAAAAATTTCAGAGTGCTGGATTGAATATTACGATACCCAATATTCTATCTTTTGGTGTCTCTTCTCTCGGACATTATCATAGGGATGTTGGTGCAGCTGTTGTGAGGTATATAATTGAATCAGGACAATTTCCTAGCCAAATTCTTAAATTTTATATGAATAAATTTCTTTAGTCATTCAAAATTTTCAAAAGTGATCCTTATTAGACTCCAATAATTGTTTTTCTTCAATCACCCGATTCTTGGCCAATCCCCCATAGTGGGTAAGAGCCACTCCCGAAGGCAAGCAAGCAAGCAAGCAAGATTTGCGCTGAAGGGGCAGCCATGTCACCAGTCTGAGCGGCTGGGTCTCGGCTTTCGTCCCGAACGAGCCAAGCAGTGCATCTACCCAAGGCCGGTGTTCCTGGGTGAGCTGCGAGAACAGGTCGGGCTGTCACGGTGTCTTATCTGGCCTGTTCCAATGCTGCGCGAGCATTTGACGCCGGCGTGTTCCGGTGCAGCCGAGCCTTCTGAACAGTCTACCCTGTGGTGGGCAAGCGTCCTGACACAGCTGTCACGGGAGTGGCTCGTCGTGTGCCGGGCCTCCGCCCCAGCCTCCATCCCCTGCGTTACCCGCTGCTAGATTCATCACTGTGACTCCTCGTGCTGCGAGTGTGTGAAACTGACACGCAATTTGACGCCATCCTACAGTGACGCTGTATAAGCAACAGACAACTAGAAGTGAATTGTGTATGTTATCGTGTACGTCGTCCTAGTCCCGTCCCCGTGTCATTAAAGCCTCTCTGTGTTAATTGTGCCGTCTTTGTGTGTTTGAGGCCTGAGCCCACAACATCACCATCATACTGTGTGTGTATGAACTGCGTTAGATTTCCTCGTTTCCGGCGGAAACTGCAGCAGTTCCATTGCGAAATTTTGATGGGTTGTGTTTGCGCTACATTTTGTTGTCTAGCTATGATTTATTGTAAGCTGACCTGAGATGAAGGGCGTGCGTATAGATGTGTCCGGATATTGTCTCTTGCGTCGAGCGGGCTAACACGGGTGTGGTTGGGGGTGGCGTTGTGGGCGACTGTTTGACTAACTTCGTCGCGAACTTGTCTAAATTCTCGGGTTAGCTCACTGAACATGTGTTGCCAGGGTGGTTTTGATTTCTTCCTTTAGTTCCTGCCTATTTTACGTGAAAGTATCCTTGAGTTCCTCTCTGTCCCGTTGTATTTCATTGCTCAGGCGCTCTCTATCTTGTTTAAACTCGTGTTTTAACTGCGGTAATTCCTATCGAAGGAGTTATTGCCATTTCGTTTATTAATGTTCGCATCTCTTGCCTAAACGTTCGGGCTATGTCATTAATCATTTCCTGCACCTACCTCGGCGTTGGTAGCAAAGTTAATTGTGAGAGGTACCTGCCTTGTATGAGTATCCTCGTATGGACGCTCCTTTCGCCATTGAAGAATCGGAGGCCGCACTCGCTGGGTGCAGACGTTCTTAATCACCAGGACTTCATGGTATCACATACTTTGCTCTTGCAAACCTTCGTCAAGAGGCCAAAGAGGCACCCCTTGGCCTATACAACACATCATGGCGTGACAGCTTGGTCCGTAACACGTGGAAATCCAGTCGCCTTGTTGCACTGCTCAAGCCTGGCAAGCCTTTATTGGAATTGTCATCTTACCGTCCAACTAGCCAGCTGCGTTGGCAAGGTAATGGAGAGAAGGATCCTTACACGGTTAGAATGGTACTTGGAATTTTAAAACGTCTATTTAGAAGTAATACCTGGCTTTTGACGCGGTCGCTCGTCAATAGATAGCGTTATTGACCTTGTGACGTATGTACAGCACCAGAAACACCTGAAACAAATCATTGCGGCCTTATTCCTTCATGTTAAAGGTGCCTATGACAATGTCGCTCATCATGCAATTCTGGACGCCTTAGAAGCTTAGGGATTGGTGGACACGTCTTTCGCTGTATATGCAGCTATTTGAATGAGCTTCAGGTGGGACACATGTACAAGTACGCCCACGACTTCAGAAGGCTTCAACGGCAGTGTCGACATATCTAAGAAGGCAAGGCCTGGAGCTTTCACCTGAGAAGTGTGCACTTGTCACTTTTACTCGCAAAGTGACGGCCCCGTATGTTTTGCGCGTTAATGGCCAAAATGTGCCATACAGACGAACGCACCGATTTCTTAGCGTCATCATCGATAGCGACTTGTCTTGGAGCCTTCACGGCTAGTACATAATAAAGCGTTTGGCCGCCATTCTGGACCTTCCGCGTTTGTCGGTGGGAAGTCCTGGGGCGCAACAGTACCAACAATGCTGCAACTATATAAAGCGCTATTCTTGGGCTTTCTACGGTACAGCTTACCTGTACTATGAAATACATGCACTACAAATATCCTCAGACTCCAGAGTGTGCAAGCCCAAACACTCAGAACTTGTCTTGGTCTCCCCAAAACTACGTCATCGATTGCGACAGTGGCCATTGCTAGAGACTCGCCTTTAACAGCCTACATTGCTACAGATGTCCTGAGGGCACACATCCGACATCTGACTGGGATTCCCTCACACCATCTTGCTTGCTTGCCAGCGAAGAGGCCACATTCAATATTTGCCATAAGTGTTGTAAGACGTCAGTCCTACTTGCCTTCACAATTCACGCCTGCTACACGATTATCAGCCCCATTGTGGTGTCTGCACCAGCCGCAAGTACAGTTGACAGTTCCGGGCATCAAACGAAAACTGGAGCGCCGTTGCAAGCTTTGAAGCAAGTACCTTTGGAACACATTTACAACGTGCCCATATTCGGGCAACATCTTGTAACTGCAGCGCGCACACGAGAAACGAGGACAAAAAGTGAAAGTGACAAGATGAATAGATACCAACTCGCCCAACTTTCAGTACTATTGCAATTCGGGCAACATGTCTGCACAGATGGTTCGGTAAAACTCAACAGCTCTGTCGCTACAGTCATCATAAGGGCAAAATCTGAAGAGATCAAGTTAAAAACTTCATGTGCGACGACATCGACGGGCGCAGAGCTTGCGGCACTCCGCGCTGCACTTGCTTTTATTCATGAAACACCGCAACAATGGACAGTTTTTAGTGATTACAAGGCAGACATTCAGTGCACACAAATCCCAATGCGCCGCGGGCCCAATGAACAAGTGGCCTCAGAAATTCGACAGTTGTATCATCCCAGCATGACAAGGGACACAACAAAATCTTTCAATGGTTTCCAGGACATTACAACATCAGCAGGAATGACCACTCTGACGAAGCCACCCGATCTGCACATGAAAGTGGTCAATGTGTCTTGATTCCGCTTTCGCGAACAGACACTGTGGCTGGGCTGCGATTGATGTCCCGTGAATGTACTTTGCCGCTGTGGTACTTGAACGTTTTCACCATGTGTCGTTTCCGTTCGTTGTCTCCAGATATACAGATGCATCTACCGCCTGGATTACCACGACGTGAATAGATCATGCTGTACCGTATGTGGCTAGATGAAGCATTTATGAACTCTTATGCCTTCCTCATTGGAATGGTCAACAGCCCCACGTGCGACACATGCAGCTGTGATGACACATGCAGCTGTGAGACATAATATGTGTCTGCCTGCGCTATAGTACCGAGAGGCAAGTGATGTGCAGAGTGGTGACCAATTGGACAATTGTCCACTATCAGAACTAAAGGCTCTAGGACAGTGCTCCCAAAGAACATTAGAGCAGAAGGCCTTATTCGTGCTAACACGACTTCATTCCACTGCCCAATATGGGGGCCACACGGCGCACTTTTGATCGTGATCGAGGCCGATCTGGGTCGAATTTCTTGTAAGCGATTGGCTTCTTTGCTCAATCTGCGGAAGGGAGCCAATCGCGGTCGAACATTCTGATCCATCGGTCTTGATCGCTATCAAAATGGCCGTGTGACACCGGTATAACACAAATTGAAGCACTCTGCGAGAGAACTACTCGGTAAATACATTTCGCAACGATCTGGAAAAATCGTGTCCTATGGAAGATGTATGCAAACCCTGTGTCCACCAAAACATTGTCTCTGCGTTCACATGCACCCAGCGCGGCCCTGCCAATAAAGTTAATAACTTCAACAGTGTGGTGCTGCATCGAGCTCACCCATCTTTGAGCGTTGTCTATGTGCTTGGGCAGCAACAGAATGCAAAAACGAACGTGTCAACCTCATCAGCGCGGCCGAGCGCCAGTGCTAGAGTTCGGGAACCGTAATGCGCTAAATATGCATGGTGTAGAAACGCGCTAAATGAGCCCGCGCAAGTTAGAACGTAAAAAATGGTATTCGCATGGGTACGCGCGGACAATAGCATCATACTTTCAAGAATAACAGTAACGAAAAAAATTAATTATTCGCACACTCGATCAAGTGAAATACTTACGTGCGTGCAGTGACCGCTTCGCTGACCACTAAGCGCTTTTGACTCACGGTCAGTAGTGGTTTGCAGTCATACGCATATGTATTTATTCGACAATTGTCAAAACTCGACGTTACTTTATTATGAACATTGCACAGAAACTAGAGAAAGAGCAGAGATGGCCCTAACGCTGCAATATTATTGGGCATTCCAGGTAAACAAACGTAAAAAATAGGTACACAAATATATCTTTATAACAAGTCATGTTATATTCCCTATTGGGATGCAGAGTGTGACCATTGGACAATTGTCCACTATCAGAACTAAAGGCTCTAGGACAGTGCTCCCAAAGAACATTAGAGCAGAAGGCCTTATTCGTGCTAAAAAGATTCCTGCTGTCTACGGCACTTCACGATATACTTTAAGAACGCCGCCCCCTACCGCTTTATAGTGCGCGTGGTTTGTTGGTGCTCGCCTTTCTTTCTCTCTCTCCCTTCCACTCTCATCTCCTTTTCATCCCCCTACTGCTTCCCCCCGTGCCGGGCAGCCAACCGGAACTACCACTGGTTAACCTCCCGGCCTTTCTTTGCATCCTTTCTCGCTCTATCTTTTGTTTATTTTTTTATGGTAGTAATAATGCGAAGAACGGAACGATTTAGGCGTATCTGTTTACGTCAGCGTAATCATTGGAATGAGTATTGATAGACATTATTGTCGGAAAACTGATTTTGACTAGTTATCTTCGCTTTGGTGTGTTTTAGACCATCTTCCCAATTTTAGACGCTTAGATTCCAAAGATTGTTAAGACGGCAAAAGGAAAGCGCAGGTTTTGAAGTGCATTCTGGCACGGCTGCCAAGTTGCAAATGCGCGTTGCAATAATGCTTTTTTTATTTGTGGGCGTGTGACCTTGGCTTACCGTGTTATCTTCATGGCGAATGCAAGTGAAAGGAGGCTTCCAGCTATCAGCATTACATTGAGGCAGGGTCTGAGTGCCGTCATTACCTAGCGAGCGATTACAGTGAGGGACGTATCGCGTTCTACTTATATTGCGCACGTGCTATTTGCAGCTTAAAGGGACACTAAAGGCTAATACTAAGCCGACGTGAACTGTTTAATTATCACTCCAGAAACCTCGCAGCGCTTGTTTCGTCACAAGAAATTACTTAGTTTACGACAAAATTGCCATCTGAAGGGTCCGAATACCTTTATCGCAATTCAGATCTCCCGCCACCGAACTGGGGAGTGGTGACGTTGCATACGCAATCACCACCCTGTACTGTTGCCGGTGAGTAAAACGGTGCCCGACTGACGGAGGTACGTTTTTTTTTTTTTTTTTTTTTTTTTTGCACAACAAGCAAACGCGCGGCCATGGAGAAACAGAGCCAAGACAGAGCAGTCCAAAAGCCGCTGCAGCTGCGCAGAGTCGAGCGAAAACGAAACCTTTTGACCACCCGCGTCGCTGTCAAGGGTAATAATGTCAATGAGGTCTTCATTCTAAAAATGGAATAGAACTGGACCAGTCGCGTTTTCTTTCGTCTTATAATGTAATACAATGATGTTTATATAACGAGTGGTTGAGTACTAGTGACAGAATTTGAATGAGGCGTGCCTTCGTCATCAGGCAACTACTTGAATGTCCCGAGAGAGTCTCTAATCGTGTCCTACATTTACCATAATTTCTCGATTACTAATGCTCGGTTCGCGATAATGTAGACGCCTTAGAGACTCTCCGGCACTAATCTACCACTTCAGCTTGAGTTAATATTTGCCTTTAATGTCTCTTTAATTTAGTAATCGGGGATCATTGTTGCCTTTTCATCATCATCATCAACATCAGCCTATATTTATGTCCACTGCAGGATGAAGGCCTCTCCCTGCGATCTCCAATTACCCCTGTCTTGCGCTAGCTGATTCCAACTTGCGCCCTGCAAATTTCCTAACTTCATTACTCCACCTAGTTTTCTGCCGTCCACGACAGCGCTTCCTTTCTCTTGGTATCCATTCTTTAACCCTAATGGTCCACCGGATATCCATCCTACGCATTACATGGCCTGCCCAACTCCACTTATTCCGCTTAATGTCAACTAGAATATCGACTATCTCCGTTTGTTCTCTGATCCACACCGCTCTCTTCCTGTCTCTTAACGTTAGGCCTCACATATTGCGTTCCATCGCTCTTTGTACGCTCCTTAACTTGTTCTCGAGCTTCTTTCTTAACCTCCAAGTTTCTGCCCCATATGTTAGCACCGGTATAATGTAATAACTGTACACTTTTCTTTTCAACGACACTGGTAATATCCCAGTCAGGATTTGGTAATGCCTGCCGTATGCACTCCAGCCCAATTTTATTCTTCTATAAATTTCTTTGTCATGATCAGAGTCCCCTGTGAGTAATTGACCTAGATAAACGTACTTTTTTACAGACTCTAGAGGCTGACTGGCGATCCTGAATTTTTGTTCCCTTGCAAGGCTATTGAACATTATCTTTGTCTTCTGCATATTAATCTTCAACCCCACTCTTACGCTTTCTCATTTAAGGTCCTCAATCATCTGTTGTAATTCATCCCCATTGTGGCTGAATAGGACAATGTCATCTGCAAACCGAAGGTTGCTGAGATATTCGCCGTTGATCCTCACTCCTAAGCCTTCCCAGTCTAATAGTTTGAATGCTTCTTCTAAGCATGCAGTGAGTAGCATTGGAGAGATTGTGTCTCCTTGCCTGACCTCTTTCTTGATAGGTAACTTTCTACTTTTCTTGTGGAGAACCAAGGTAGCTGTGGAAACCTTGTAGATGTTTGCTAAGATATTCACGTATGCCTGCTGTACTCCTTGATTACGCAATGCCTCTATGACTACTGGTATCTCTACTGAACCAAAATGCCTTTTCATAATCTATGAAGGCCATATAGAGACGTTTATTGTACTCTGCAGATTCCTCGATTATCTGATTGATGACATGGATATGATATATTGTAGAATATCCCTTCCTGAAGCCAGCCTGTTCTCTTGGTTGACTGAAGTCAAGTGTTGCCCTGATTATATTGGAAGTTATCTTGGTGAATGTTTTATACAATACTGAAAGCAAGCTCATGGGTGTATAATTCTTCCATTCTTTAACGTCTCCCTTCTTATGGATGAGTTTAATCTTGCCGTTCTTCCAGCTTTCTGGTACACTAGAAGTCGTGAGGCATTGCGTATAAATGGCCGCAAGCTTTTCAAGTATGATATCTCCTCCATCTTTGATTAAATCTACTGTTATTCCATCTTCTCCAGCAGCTTTTCCCCATGGTCATGTCTTTCAAGGCCCTTCTAACTTCCTCGCTAGTTATAGAAGGGGCCTCTGTATCCTGTTCATCACTACTTCGAATGAAAGTAGCTTGGCTGCTCTGGGTACTGTAGAGCTCAGTATAGAATTCTTCCGCTGCTTTTACTATGTGATCGAAATGGCTGATGATATTACCCTGCTTATCTTTCAGTGCATACATTTTGCTTTATCCTATGCCTATTTATCTTCTCACTGATTTTATGCTGCGTCCATATTTTAGTGCTTCCTCAATCTTTTCCGCGTTATAATTTCGGATATCCCTTACTTTCTTCTTGTTGATCAGTTTCGACCGTTCAGCGAATTCTATGTGATCTCTCGAGTTTGACACTTTATTGTTTTGCCGTTTCTTTATTAGGTCCTTTGTTACATGGGAGAGCTTTACTGGTTGCCTTGGTGCCTTACCTCCCACTTCAATTGCTGCTTGTGAGATCATCCTAGTTACGGTTTCGTTCATTACCTCTATGTTGTCTTTATCTTCCTGTTCTAAAGCTGTATATTTGTTTGCGAGCACCAGCCTCAATTGGTCTGTTTTTACTCTTACTGCGTCTAAGTTGGGCTGTTTGTTCATGACTAACTTTATTCTTTCTCTCTTCAAATTGCGAGAAATCCTAGACCTCACTAGCCTATGGTCACTGCACTTTACCCTACCTAACACTTTTACATCCTGCACTATGCTGGGATCGGCAGAGAGAATGAAATCTATTTCATTCCTTGTTTTCTCATTAGGGCTTTTCCAGGTCCACTTCCTGTTGCTGCGCTTCCTGAAGAAGGTATTCATTATTCGGAGCGTATTCCTTTCCGCGAATTCTACCAACATCTCTCCTCTTGCATTCCTAGAATCGATGCCGTAGTTGCCAATTGCTTGTTCGCTAGCCTGCTTTTTCCCCACGTTTGCATTGAAATCACCCATGACTAAAGTAAACTGAGTTTGCACCTTTCTCATTGCTAATTCAACATCTTCATGAAACTGTTCTATATCTTCATCATCGTGACTGGAGGTTGGGGCGTAGGCTTGTACAACCTTCATTCTATACCTCCCATTCAGCTTAATTACGACGACTGCTCACTCTCATTAATGCTGTAAAATTCATCAATGTCGCCCGCTATGTCCTTATAAACTAGAAATCCTACTCCGAATTCTCTCCTATTAGGAAGACCTCTGTAGCAGAGGACGTGGCCGCTAGTCAGCAATGTATATGCCTCACCAGTTCTTCTCACCTCACTAAGGCCAATAATATCCCTGGCAATACCTGATAATTCTTCAAACAGCCCTGCTAAGCTAGCCTCACTCGATAGAATCCGCGTGGTGAACGTTGCCAGGTTCAGTTTCCATTGGCCGCCTGCCCGGACCCAGAGATTCCCTCTGCCGCGTCGCAGGTCTGACCAACGCCTTGGTCAGGTGCTCCGCAACCGCTGGGGACTGAGGGCCATGGGTAAATTGTAGGAGTCATTATTAGGGAGGTAGCGACCGAATACTGCACCCGGGAGGCCAATTTCTGTTCTGGTGAGGGAGTGACTTTTTTAAGCTTAGTGGGCCTTCCTAATTTGGTTGCAAGTACCTTGACTAGTATAGCCCCACTAGCTCTCGGCGATATTTTTTTGTCGGTGTCAGGGGTCACTCCATGCCTGAAAATGTAGTTCACTGGAGGAGAATTTGGACTTACGACCTTCAGATTACTATACTATATAAAAAATCGAACAGAACATTACCCTAAATAAATGGTCATTGAAATATCATATGCGGCACAAACGCCATGAGCTTTCTGTTCGTAGTAGCACGCAGTAGTGCCACTGAGAGCCTCGTTGACTTCATGGATGTACTATCAGACTCGCTCTCACTCTGCGATCAAAACTCTTGCGTGCGACTCACGCATTGAAGAAACAAAAAAAAAAAACTTGCGCAAATTACGCGTTCAAGACTACAAGAAGATTCGCGCTTATTTGTAAGTACTTCCACGCACTAAATGAAACTCAGATGCTGCGGTCTTCTAAATACACGTGCGAGACACCCATAGCCTTAGACATACTCTCACATAATACGTCGACGAGAAAAGAAATCTGTAGAGTATACCATTATTAAAAGCGATCCGCGCAGCCCGTTTCCAAGGCGCGGCACTCTCTACGTACGTGCGGGAACAACCAAATGGCGATTTCTAAAATCAGCTGAAGTAGACTGCAGAATAACCAGTATCTAACCTGATACAGCGTTATTTTCAGAACTCACGAAGTCCGAAAAAAAAAGACTTAGTTTATCGGAAACTCACGCGAACTATCTACATATCTCTGCGAAAAAAACCACTGATGCTATCCTTTCTCGAGCGTTCAGCTGTCACGTTTTCCTGAAAGCAAACATCAAATTAACTCGAAAACTTATCTGCCTCTATCACGATCAGAAGAGACCAACACTGTTCTCTGCCTAACAGAACGTTCCTAAAACTCAAAGTTGTTCCAAAGTATCCACAGAGAAATGAATAATAATGAATGCAACTTTGAATGCTTTTGAATGAATGCCTTTGAATGAATGCATTGAATGAATGAATGAATGAATGAATGAATGAATGAATGAATGCCTTTGAATGCCTTTGAATGAATGCAACTTTGAACTTTGAACAATGAATGCCTTTTACCTGGTATTTATTCTGCTATGTCTATATTTTCCAGACAGTGCTCAATGGTCAAAGCACAATCGAAAAGGCTATTGATTACGAAGTCCTTCATTCGTGGCTAGGCACTGGACTTCTAACAAGGTGAAGTGACATCTACGATGCAAAAGGCGTTTAAGCTGTGTTTCCTGTGAATTGTCAGGACACAGTGAGATTGAGCCAAATTGTCGTACATATTATGTTTAGATATACATCAGCCATGTTTCAAGCACATATGGTTTTAAAGATAAAACAAGTTGGCTTTGGTGTTTCCTCATGCAGACGTGATGTTTTTTGTTGTGCCCCCATAACCGTGGTGAAACGTGTTGCTCCAACCAGCCGCGGCGTTATGGTGTACTGCGGCTGGGCGAGAAGTCATGGGTTCGATTAACAGCTGCGGCTACTGCATTATTGTCAGCGCCGAATGCTAAAAAATTCTCTCAGCAGAGTGAGTCATTGTCTGCACTGAGCAGCTCCACTGCAATGCTTCCTTTCACATGACCTAGCAACGCCAGACATACAAATGAAGGAATGTTTGCATCATGAATGCTCAATAATGGTTTCCACTTGAACGGCACTGTGCTCTGCTCAGTAACTGTAGTCAGTTTTGCACCTACAAGCGAACATATTCATTCTATGTGACGGCTCGTGTTATCCGTGACATGGTGAAATTTGCAGTTCTCCGTCCCGGCAGACATATGGGGGCAGCTCCTCCAAAGATGTACACCTCGACAACGGAACGCGCACGAGGGTCTGTTACAGCCGCGGTATATTTTAGAGCGCAGCGTAGCCGAGCGAACGAGCACAGCGAAAGATGAAAGCGAACGCGGAGCGCATCGTGAGAAGAAAAGCGTCGGGCCGCGGAAGACTTACGACGACCGCTACGAGATGGCGCCAGAGCGCACCGTCGTCTGTCGACGAATGGCAGAAGGTATAATGTAAATAAATAAAGAAATTTCGTATTTCTATGCTACCAATGCTACCTTTGATGTGATCCAATAAAAACATGTTTTGAGCGGAGTGAAGCTACGACGCAATTTTTTCTGTTTCCAAAATGGGAGACGACGACGTAGGGGATTGTGGTTTGTTTGTGTTTGTGATTTTGTGCTTTCAGATGCTGTCGTTATGTGAACTGTTCAAACCATTTTGTAAACACGGATATTAAACCTGTAATGCAATTTTTTTCCCCGAAAGAGCAGTCAAATTGTGTGGTGGTGGTAGTAGTAGTAGTAGCAGCAGTAGTAGTAGTGGTAGTAGTAGTAAACACTAGAGACCTGGGCTTTTTGGTTCGATCCCATGTGAATTCATGAACATTTTTTCGTTGTTTTGGTTTCGGATGGCTTCGACTGTGATGGTAGAAGTAGTCGTAATTTTACAGTGATATCCTAACTGCGTATAGAGCGCAGTAAAAAGATGGGTATCGAACTTCAGGCGCACCATAAAGAAACTTAACGAAATTACCCGAAATTAACCCGAACAGCCGTACAGCGGCGGCTCTCGTAGCCCTTCTGTGTTTCTTTTAAGCGTTCAGTCCCATGACTCAGTCATTCCTGTAGCTACCAAGCGGTATCGTAATTGGATGTGCAGCATTCTAAAGTGATAACGAGAAGTTGATTGCGACTCACCTGTCAGAGGTGAGCGTGAAACGGAGTCAGGAAAATGTAGAGGGTTCTTCTTTAAGTAAGATTAAACAGGGCGAATGAGAGTGAGCAGATCTTTCGGAAGCAATTATTTCACGTAAGTTGGAATTCTTCCGAAGGCCACTCCTTCCTATAGCAGTCCTGTCATTGTAATATAAGCTGGTCAATAAAGAACGCGGTATACTGAGAATAGAACACACCTTTATTGGTCGCAAAGTCCACCCTGACTTTATAAGGTAGGTAGTGTTTGGCATTTAAATCTACATCAATTTATAAAAACAATGATACATGACGGGTGTGCGAAAACGTAGTCTCGGCTGTGTTAACATCACGCAAAATATGCCTAAGTGTGAAGCACAAAACAAGATCAACCGCTAAAGGTTTCACTGCTGTTAAAATTTTATTTCGAAAAAAGAGTTATACTATACTTATGAAAGTTCTCACTAGAGAGTTTTTATTTTTTTCAATAGGGAGTAATGCGTGTTCGATACGCAATAACCAAGGCTTCATTAGCGCAAACCATTTTTTTTTTCAGCGCTGGTACAAAATGGAAGACGAGGAGGCGCTTGTTGACACCCTCGTTTCACTTCCGTATTCTCGAATCATTCGTTCAGCCAATGAATGCGCGTGCTCGAAATACTGTGGAGAAGCTGCGACGACGCTGCGGAGAACCTTGGATAAACATTGTGCCACTGGTGGCTGAGTGCACGCTGAACATCCTGTTGGGTACGTGCGTCGTGTTTGTTCATAGGTTCAACACAAAGGCCAATACTGCCATTAAATTTTTTTATCAATATTTAGAGACCATCATGGGGGTGATTCCAGAAGAAAAAGAGAACTTCTGTCATTCTTACATTCAAGCGGTTCATTAGTAAGTATATCAACATTATTAATTCTCTTCAACCGAAATGGCGGCGATATTCTCGAACCAATGAAAATGAAGACTGGTGAACACTTCAGAGATCATTTTATGGGGGATAACGTAATGATCTGTACGTATCAAAATACGATCGGTAATGTAAGTTATCTGCTTATACCAAGATGCCACATTGAGACTCTCCCACCCAGCAGCCTCAATAAAAAAAGAAAAAAAAAGTCATTCCTAGCTCTTATTTTACTTTTCTGAAACGTGTTCGTGTACCTGCAACCTTAATGTTCCTGTGAATGACTTCCTTTTCATTTCTACAGTTTGTCCAGTCAGATTACTTTTCGGGTGCAGTCACCGTGGTTACTCGTAGATGCCATTTATTTCCGAACCTCCTACGGAAAAGCATACCAGAAAAACACAGAAATCGTTCACAACTTCACAGCAGGGGTAAGAAACACAATTTATTTGCCATGGCAACAAACGCTATACGTTGGTCCTCGTATCAAATGTTCATAAGCGCTTCGATTTGGTACTGCATTGCTCTTATATTTATTTCAGGTCATCAGGGAACGTCGGAAAGAGCTCATGAAAAACTATGAAGAAGACACTGTGGTAGAAGAGGAGCACGAAGGGGTCTACAACAGAAAGCGTCTGCTTACGTTCTTAGATATTCTTCTGCGCTACAGTATCGAAAACGATGGCTCAATTAGCGATGATGACATCAGAGAAGAAGTGGACACGTTCATGTTCGAGGTAACTACTACTACTCGGCGCAAAAAGGGGCAGGGACGCAAGTGATAAGGCACCGAATAATATTCAGGAATGCGGTAAGTTATAAAATTGGGCTAGTTGCATTGGATGCATACTTGAAATAACCGGGGAGAACGACAGCAACACAGGATAACACTCGCCTGAAGGAGCAAGGACAAGTTCATAGCCGAAAGCGTTCTCTGTCTCTGATACCAAGTTTCTGGCATACAAATTTCGTATATTTACTAGGGTGACTTGTAGCGACTAGTCGTGTGCAGTCAACCCATTCTTACCTTGGGAGAGAGAATAAGTAAACATTGTTGATAATATTTGCTCAGTAGTTAAAGTATTGTTTTCCGAATAGCAAAATAAAGCACATTTTTTAACAGCCTGTGTCTAATGCTTGTATTGAAAATGAAGCTGTATATATTTCTTGCTATAATCCTTTTTAAGCTTGCAGGTAATTCTTATTTCAGCAAGCGATGGTAAGGATTGTTAAAACATGCTTGTGGACATTTCTTTGAGCGAAACTAAGACCCAACCATCTCAAATTTCTTTTTTTCCCTATAACTCTTTAAGGGTCACGATACAACGGCTGTGGCAATATGCTGGTCACTCTATATGATTGGACTGCATCAGGACCACCAGAGAAACATTCACAAGGAATTGGATTCTGTTCTGGGCAACGACACCGAAAAAGACGTCACCACTGAGCACATCAAGGAGCTCAAGTATTTGGACTGCGTCATGAAGGTCCGAAAAATAACTTTGTTCTCCGATATCACTAAATGTTGTTATCAATCACTGACAGAATAATTATGCAAAACGTTATTGCTATCGAAAAAGGGCATCGACAGCGTTGGCGCTACTTTCCTGCATTATCATGTCAGTGTTGACATACAGCTTTAGAGCTTTCTCTCGAAGATGATACAGCACTAGTCGTATTGTTTTATGTAATATGCCCTTGATAAGGGAATATATCCTATGATGTGAGAATTTTTGCCAGCGGTCTGCAGTAATTCATTCTCTGCCGTATCAGTGTGCACTCGTACTTTACTCAAATGTGGTGGCGAGAGAAGTTTTACAGTTGAATTTTTTTTTTCGTTTAGGAATGTCAGCGACTCTACCCATCGGTACCAATTATTGGCCGAGAAAGCCTGGAAGACTTCAAGCTAGGTAATGACCGAAAAGGCAAATTTAAAATGTGGAATGAGCCTACGAGTAGCTTCCACTTTAAGGGAAAAATAAGCATGCTGTTGGATGTCATCTCACAACTTGCGTGCCTTCTATTTCAGGAGACCATATAATTCCAAAAGGCACAACGATCGACGTTTTTATTTACGCGCTTCATCGAGATCCAGAAGTTTTCCCAGACCCAGAGCGGTTTGACCCCAGTCGCTTCCTGCCGGAGAATATCAGCAACCGTCATTCACACGCTTTCATCCCGTTCTCGGCTGGCTCAAGAAACTGCATTGGTAATTGCTGTTCGATGACAAAAAAAAGTTTATTTCCAGTATCTTCCACTAAACTTCTAGAATATAACAAGAAATACGCAAAAAAGAAAGAAAACGCAGCATGTAGCAACTGGCGATGCTCCTAAGCTTTCAATGGACAATTATTGGCAAATGCTAGGACCTATGACTTACTCGAATGTTTAACTGAAAGAGAAAAAAAAAAAAACTCGAGACGCAGTTGGATCAGGTCCTGTGGGGTCCTGTAGTCAGAATATGGCAAGTAGAGTAGAGGGCTCAGTGTTATGATGGAACCAGAAACATTTTGTACGGGTTTACATGTACTAGCATTTCTTTGGTTCGTTCACTTGTTATGTGGTAATGTGTCGGTGGCCTGTTGTACCTCCAATACGTTATGTATCTTCGAGATCCAGAATTAGTACTTTCTCCGATCAAAGTGCACGTTATATACCTCTCACACAGGGTACCAAGCTGTGGTGGCATCACGGTAAATTGAACCGTGTTCATTAGTGTAGCACACCTCCTTGGAATATAACTACGTGAAGTCATAAGTATTGGATTTTACATAAAGGGCCACTCCCGATTCCTCTTTTAGATAATTAATTTTCGGTGCTGAAAACTTCACTGTCTGCTTAAGCATCATCGCTCAAGTGAAAGAAGTTTCCTTCTAGTGAATCACTTAACGAATACAGCCCGTTCATGAAGACGAGTGCTATGACAAATACAAGGTGTTATGTATGGGCACCATGCCAGTCTTCCGCGTCTTCCATGCATAGCGCACAGCTCGAACGAGTGAAATAAACCGCCTGACGTATCCGTCAGCAAGCCTGCGAGATACCACTATCGCATTGCTAGGTCGAACTGCGCGTTGCGGCAACTTGTTTGCGTTTTTACACCTGTGTCGTGTTTAGCATACGCAGCGGCGTGTTGTCTGTGGGTAATGATTGCAAGTATGAACCAAAAGCACGCTAGGCACACGTGAAGCCGCCGCTAAGTTTTCTTTTGTCAGAGTTGGAGGCCTAATTATATACACAGTGGCCCTATTATAACCATAGGTATTCTTTTTATTCTAAGGTTTCACATCTGAAAACCACGACCTTATAGGCATCGCGTAGTGGGAGACTCCGGATTAGTTTTGACCAATGTGCTTTTTATTGTACAACCAATATGTGGTACACGAGCTATTTCGCATTCCGCCTCGCTGGAATGCGGCCGCCGCGGCTTAGCAGTGCTCAGTAGCGCAATTAACGTCGTAGCCACTCAGCTGCTTCGGCTGGTACGCCATAGGCATTTTGCGAATATGCGGTACCAATCTTGAAATGGTCAATATCATTGTTAAGTTTTTGTCGCTTGTTCTACCTACGCCGGTAATGCTCACCCCCCCCCCCCCCCCCACACACACACACACACCTTTGCTTCTTCCCGTGTGGTCTAAAATTAATGAAAGCGCGTGCTCAAAATCCTCGGCATATTTACACAACATTTAGGAAACTTTGCAACCAATGGATGTCATTCTTTTCCCGATCCTGTGCGATTACTCTATGCACAAAGTATTCACAGATCCTCTCTTACTCTCTCTTCGTAGAGCACTAGCCTAAGTATTTTTCTCGCAAAACATTATTACTTGCATATGGAAGAAACTGAAATATTAAGGTCATAAAGGTTACGGGAAAATCTGAATATTGTAAAGGCTATGCTTCTTTATACGACTACCTCAACCACCGGTGGTCTGCAGCTCACAAGGCGAACGGATGGCACGCCGAAGGCTCTAGAGACATCTTTCTACCTTCAAATGCAGGTCAGCGGTTTGCAGCAATGGAGCTGAAGATTATTCTCGCCACCATCTTACGGAACTTCAACGTGGTGTCATTGGATCACCGTGACAAGTTACTGCTCTCCAGTGACCTTGTGTTGAGAGCAGCTGGTGGAATGAGGCTTTCTTTTACGCCAAGGTTTCTTTAAAGGGACTGACAACCGATATTTATGGACCCAGTTTTTTATGACGCAACGAAAAGCTCACCCTCAGTAGTGTTTACACCTGCAGCGCGGTTACTTCCAAAAGTGTGTGGATACTTTGTAAGCAGAATTTTTCGATCTGAGCAGCCTCTAAAAAATAAGAGTCCCTCCTCCAGCAACGCTGAGAAGTGATAGCGATGCCGATAGCCCGCTTCGCAAATTGTGAAAGACGCCCATCGTCCTGCTTTCACTTGAGGGAGTGCAAATGTGGTTAACCACATATATTGTCACCTTTCCAATCACTTTTAAAGGTAAATAGATTGGTACAATAAGTTGGCGTTGTTTTACAGACCTTTCTTATATTTGTACCGCGTTTTTTTCCGAAGTACACGACTACGTCATGGCGGGCTGGTCCCCACGTCATTATTCAGTCGATAGACGAGCCAAGCCAAGTCATCGAAAACGAAGGCGAAGGCAGCGCCACTTTTCTACTCACTACAAACGAAGGCTTATCTGCACATTGTAAGTTATAAAAAACTTATAATAGAAAGAATGTTACTGCATTTCAATAATAATAAAAAGACCAGGAACAGCGTACTCTAGTAGAAGGTCACGTGGCAGACCTCCTAAGTACGTTCATGTTTTTGCCGCATGGGGCGCCAAAGGTCATTTTTCGCGACTATTAATGAAGAATTAAAAATATAAATCCGCGTTTAATGAGACAAGCAGGGCCCGTTCTAGCCAATACGATAGACGATCTTTCCATCCATGGGGTTATCTCAATTCATGTTCCAAGCGGTTGTCTGTCTTTTTTAATGATTACGAAAGTTGTCTCTTGTCAAAATGTCGTCAAATCTGTTCAACGCGTCCTCATTGCTCGCGCTTGTTAATGCAGAATTGTAGATATGTAAAACTATTTTTAATAAATTGGTACGTGAATCCCTTGATGGGCATGAAACACCAACTGTGCAAATAAAGCTCGTGCATTTTGTTGTGCTAGTAATATTCAAGATAGGAAATAACTATGTTTCTGCAGTCAGAAGTTGTCAAGATACAACTGCTGTCATTGGGACTTCACGGATCTCTCTACTATAGTCAGATCATTTCGCTCACCGAAAACGACGGCAAATGAGGTACCTGCACGGGATAATTCTACTCAATTAAGTTTACCAGATGTCTGGTTGCATTCCTCTGTTAAAAGCCGGTATGTATTCTCTCTAGCAAAATAATGTAGTATAGTTGCCGCCAGCACGAACGTGAGATTCATTAGTGCTGGTAACATTGTGCGATATTTTATAGCGCACCATTTGTCACAATTACATGGACCACAACGTGAGTCATTAGTGTTAGCTCTCGGTCAAATTGAGGGGCTCCTGTTATTTGGGCCTGCAGGCGGGGCGGGGTAGGGCTTCGGCACGGCGACTTCTCCGAACTAGAGCTCATTCAGGAACCTCTGGTGTGACTCTAACCTACCTGCAGCCTGTCGAGTATGGATGCGGGGATTAGGCGGTGTGCGTACGAGAAGCCAGCCAGGTTTAGGGCTCTGGGGCGCCTGGAATACCTTGGGAAAGTCGGATGAAGCCTTCCTTGCAGCCGTAGCTGCCTCGGACAATCGCACCAGGAAAGAGTCCTGCACAGAAAGATGCCGTGCTACGGCTACGGCCGCTGGAGTGCGTTGTGAGCCATATACAGGCACACTAGCGCCATCGTCCTTGCGAAGGTACGAGGAACGTGCCAGTCCAGAGGCACAGCGAGGAAAGGCCCAGTGGCATCGAGATCTTAATAGAGAACGACTATAGAACACTTTAGGCACAACCGGCGCCTTCTGGTCATTGCTTTGCGACCGCGACTTCCTCATCCAGCTGAGCGGCGACCACTATTCAACCCATCTCTGAAACAGATAGACAGCGGCCGCGTTTCACAGCGAGAGAATTTCGCTGTAGTTATAATTACTTGTTTTGCACTAGACAAATCCATTTCCCGCCTTTGGCGGTGCACTGAGTGTAATACTTTTACGTTTAAATTTTCTTTTTTTTTTCTGCTTTTAGCTCCGCTTTGGTTCACGGTTGGCTCCGTCGCAATACACGCGTATAGCTGCGGTCTCCAAGAAGGTGCCTCTTAGAAAATTAACTGATTTCCGACATACATTGATTAAAGAGACAACCGGCGCACTTTGGTGATTCATTAGAATGGTCTTAATTTGTTTTCCCAGGGAAGCTATACCCACGGCAACACATGTTGAAGGAGGTACGACGTGTACTCGGATATCTAATATTTACCTGGATAGTAGGTAGTGACACGGTACACTAACTGGAACATTTAACTGGATAGTGGCATGGTACTCGAGCGCCAGTGGAGGATCGGCAAGAATGGTAGCTCACATTTGTAGCTCAGTGCTGATACTCTCTCCGACCCCGCGATACTGCTCCGGTGTTACACCTTATCAGTGTCTTAAGAAGAGTTTATCAGACGATAATTAGGACAGTTTGCTCGTGTCATCCCGTGGGCTGTCATCCTTTACAAGCACCTAAAGGTATTTGGACAGACAGCCGAGATGGCTTGAAACAAGCACGAATTAGGCCCTTCCTTAATAGTTCGTGCGCTCCGCCATGCACTGACCGCCATTTATGGCGGCTGTTTCCAGGCGCACTCATCGGGCCCACAGAGTCCAGCTTTCTGGTACCTTGCGACAGCCGACTCCGTCGTACAGCTCTCGTTGACGTTCATTTCTCTGAGGTTATACAGGCACTATAAAATATCTCAGTTAGCCGAAGGTCGTGTGCTTTCGCTTTGAAGTCGAGTACTTTGATAGTGTACAGTTAAACCGGCCGCATACGGTGATTATATTTTATGAACTAAAGAGTACGTCCATAGTACTACCAGAGAGAGAGAAAAAATATTTTTGTATATAAGTTTGTGAAAAACATGGTGCATACATCCGATGTATCATCATATGAAACGTGCCCGAATTTGAACAGATATATGCTGTAAGTGCCAGAAAAGCCGTAGCCATGTGACGTGTTTGAAATGAGTTTTTACGAAGTATTGGCCAGGCGATTCTTAGGCCGCAACTTATAGCTGCAACCGGAGGCAAGTATACCTGCAACCGGAGGCAGATGTAAGCTTGGTATGCTTCTCCATGAGTATAATTATATTATATCATCTTTTCGTCATCGTATCTACGTTTAAGAGACAGAAAGGCTGGTCGAGATCGAGGCAGTCGCGTAAGCTTTCGATGGTGCAGGTGCACGTGTGGTCGGCGAACTTTGGAGGCTTGCTGGGCAGTGGCTTAGGTACACTTCAGTATAAGCGGCTCTCATTGCATTGAAGCAGCATACTGGCCTCTTTTCCGGCCCAATCGTAGCAAACTTCGATTCTAGGCTTTCCGCTAGTGTTCTCACCACCAGGAAAATTTCCCACTCATCAATGCAACGAAATACTGACCTGATTCATGGCGTTCATTCCCAGCAACAAGTGAACCCACTTACTCCTCCTCTGGTCACTAATGCGAAAGCATTATATGGCTCATTGGGCGGAAAATCCGGCGTTGGCGTGACCATACGAAGGTCCAAAAAGGCTACGATCCCCGACCTTTGGTGGGAGTGGTGGGTTAATTAAGGCACAGTTAATTAAGATATAGTTAATTAAGGCACTCGAACCCACGACCTTTGATGTTAATTTGGACAAATTAAAGTTAATTAAGGCACTCAAAATCACGACCTTTGGTGGGAGTCGAACCCTCAACTTTTGGTGGGAGTCAAACCTACGATATTTGGTGGGAGTCAAAACCACGACCTTTGGTGTTAAGGCGACGTTAAGTAAGGCACAGTTAATTAAGGTAGTTAATTAGGCAGTCGAACCCGTGACATTCGTTGGAAGTCGAACCCTCGACCTTTTGTGAGAGTCGAACTCACGAGGTGCGAACCTCGTGACAAACAGCGTTGGTCAAGTCACGTCGCGGCACTTCTGCTGACGTGGCCGCAATGCTGTCGCATTCATCCACCTTGAGATAACTAAGTGCCCCTTGAATTTTTTTTCGTGCGTATGTCGCTACTACTGAATTCAGAGTGCTCCTTAACCACCACCGTGCAGTTCACTCAGTTCCTTGTCGTCGTCGTGATATTTGTTCATCCACTGGCATGCGCCTAGCGTTTAGCCGTCACTTGCAACTCGGAGCGCGTGCCGACGCTGATAAATTTATGGATCAGCCAATGGATCGCCGTTCTCGTGATCAAAAGGTTGATGAATTGATTTGCCGAGTTCGCGTTTTCAGACGAACGTCGCTAACGGTCGGTTTCTGGACGAGGCAGTGAATGCCGCGACGTGGTTTGGTAGAGGCCACGAACAAACTTCCCATAAACATTTCATGCTCGACATTTGTTATGCTGAAGCTGTGTAGAAACATTTACGCAGATCCAACGCACATGTTGGAATCTATGTGAAGCGAAGCTTTGGTGAAGTTGTTAATTAAACGCTATAGAACTAAATACAATGCGTACAACTTTGTCTACTTTCATCCTATGTAACGTGTTGTCGCATGCAATGCTAAGATATATTTATGGATTACACAGTTCCCACGGTATGCCGAAATACGAAGATCGAATCTGGCAGATGCACACTGAGACGTTCATTCTGTGATGTCACGAGGACTAAGGCGATCTATGATGTTTGTCTTAGCTGAAGAAATGCACATAAGCATCCTGTACTCCTTGTTTGACAGTGACACGTACTCATTCTGGAGGAGTGGCCAAAAGTGGGCACATACCCAGGGGTACATACCCAATGAGATAAGAATAGGGTAGCCCATATATAAAAAAATATTTGGAGAATCGCCGTTAAATGGCTGTTGCCAACTTAGAGTAATTACCCTACAATATAATTTTTGCCACATTTTCGCTGCTTGTTAGGGCCGTAGGGCCGTCCGACAATTTTTCGACAAAATGCCGCGTAGGGTTTTCGCATTCATTCCCCTAGCCTGGCATTTTAATGATCTCGGAAGTAAACCCTGGGTAACCTCAGAAAACGCACATAATATGACGAATCATACCTGCTCAAAATAAAAATAAGATCTTTTTGGTTGACCTACCCAGGAATTAGCAGAATCAGAGGCGCATATGATTCCTCCTGTATAACTTTATCCGGTTATGAGTGACACTGATCTTATAGACGCACAAGTTTTGCGGCTATTGGAAGACGTTTGCTTTTAGGCGAATGCTGTAAGTGATGCATAGACACGTGCATTAAGAGGGAGCTTTAGCTCACGGCCAACTCCGATTTCTCTGTTAAAATTCATGTGAAACGCAGAAATGTTCTCACTATAGACAACTGCGGGACTGATTCAAACGTACTTCGTTGCATTTAAGACATAAAATTAAATTCTACCTATTGTAGGGTGTAGAATGTGATCCAGGCCTCATACCTTCTACAAAAATTGAAAAAAAAAATGGTAAGGTAAAAATATTTGAAGCTCAAATTTTACAAATACATAACTCTGCGTTAAGAACGTATATCACAGTTCTGCAAACTGCTTCTGCAAGAGAATCTCAAGCGGACGAATGTGATCGATAAATTTTCATCTGCCGTGAAATTATTACAATGTTACTGCGTGTTTCGCCAAAGTCTCGCTGATATATTAGTGGTATACTTCAGAGTGGTGTAATGTATATCAATGTTGTCCGCTTTAGATTTAGCAATAGGTGGTGCAGTTTACCGAATATGATTCTAAGTTACAGAGTTGCAAAGTTGATGTCTGAGTTATTAAATTTTCTAATTCCCGAAATTGTTTTTAAGAAATAAGGGCTATAATAAAGAATCTATAGTCACTACAGTTGATCGATATTACGTTTTTTTAATGGAACAAAACTAATCAAGTTCCATGCAGTCAGTGCTGAGAAAACCTTTTTTTTTCGTCATCTTGTATTTAATATGCAGAAGCTCGTGAGGTAAAGGTTCTTCTTTACCGCACGAGCTCAAGCTGAGGTGGGCAATCTCCGAGCTCGCTATCCGTTGTTTAATGAGACAGCTTCCATCGAGGTTAAGAAAAGACTGCCGTCCTCCGGACCGGTCTTCTTATTTTGTAGTCCTGTAACAGCTGCTGTTAGTATGGAGACCAAAACGAAGTTGTAGAATACGCTGCCTTCCTAATTTACCAGGGGCGTTATAACGTAAAATGATTCCAAACTATTTTGATTCCAAACTCCTGACGTCAAATTTACGTAACCACCGACGCAAGCATCTGGCGGTGACCCGCAGCGTTGTCTGAACAACCCAATCAAACTCTCTCCTTGTTTATAGGAGGTCACCTTTGTTCACTTTCAAAACCAATAACATTGTCTAGACTCAGCGGTTTTTCTAATCTAATTGGCTGACAAGAGGCGAGGAGCAAGCTCTAGTGGAGAGGGTTTCGATGGGGCCGAGCCAGCACAGTGAAAATAGATAACCGCATGAATAGGGTGGGGCCCGCTTCTCCGATTGGTCCCCTTCGCCTTACTTAGCTTGCGGTGGCTGGTCAAAAATCGCGGCGGCGTGCTGCGGAAGGATAAGAATGCCGCTAAAACGGATCCCCAACAAGGAAGAGTTGGCAGAGTGATGTCGTATGCGTGTCGAAAGGGCTCGATAACGTTTTACTGCCACGCAAAAAGGTCTATCATGCGCAAATAGATACATGCTCACCAGCAGGTGCGAGTAGCGAGGGCCTGAGCGATCGGCAGGCAGCCATCTTTGATTCCTTTCGGAACTGGGCAGTCTGTGGCTATTCAGAAAAATTTTCAGTTTTGTTCGGCATATTAATGCATTTGTTTCGCGTACACGTCACTTTGACGTGGTGAGTTTTCGCGGTTTTGTGACGTCGCGTGACAGACAGGCGAAGTGGGCGTAGCCAGAAAACATTGGACCAATAGCAGAGGGCTAATGATGAAAAGACATCGAATCAGGAATGATTATTTTTCTTTTGTGCGGTTTAATCATGCATAATAACTGAGTACACGTTATATCAGATGGGGAGCTATCGCGGTTTTCGTGACGTTGCGTGACAGACAGACGAAGTTGGGAGCGGCCCGAAAATGTTTTGACCAATCGTGGAGGCTGATTGCAGAAATTGGAATCAAAACAGTTTGGAATCATTTTACGTTATCGCGCCCCAGTGGCGAGAAAGTAAAAGTCAGCGTGAACTTACTGTGCAGAAATCAGAGAGGTAAATACACTTTTATGGCACGAAAGAGTTCAGGAATATCTCCGCGTTGGTCCAACACAGTATGTTATCTTTACAGTTATCCCAATGCAGTCACTAAAACGACACAACCAGTACGAGTGATGTCAGGAAAAAAAAAAAAACTAAACAAAACGGGACATACAGATTTGAAAACGGCAACGCTATCTTTTTAAATCAGTTTTTTTTTCTGTGACTGGTAGGCAGCAGCATGAGCTGTGATCGAAGAATAAGAAAGAACAGCACGATAAGCTCTATCGATAGGAAATGTGCTAAACAGAAACATTCGCTTGAGTTTTAGAAATTAGTTAACAGGTAATTTTGCTTTTGGGGCCTGTTCGTTACAGCCATACAAGAGAGCATGATTTTCAAAATAAACCGATAATTACTTATTAGGCCTTGTGCTGTGTTAGCATACACAAAAGATAATCATGTTAATTTCTGCTACTGTATTTGGCAGAACATTACCTGAGAATATACTCCAGTTTTTAAGATTCTTGTTTTTTTTTCTGGTGAAAGTAAAACTGAACGCAGGTTCTCAAATAGGCGCAGATCATAAAATACTGCTTGATAAATGCACATGTGACGTAAGTTCCAAAACAATTCACTTATTAAAAAACGTTGTTTTTTTCAATTATTTAACGGCTGCGGTGATTTATTTCGACAGTACGTGACTTCTTATTAACGTTCATGCTGGGTTATGTCGTGTCGCAAAGTATTCGAACGAGAAAGTTGCGCGTAGCGCCAAGCGTAGGGTCAAGGCGAAGGCCACGCAGGATGATGTAGATTTTTTTGTTTTATTTGTCGTTGAAGCGTGGTTCACAACACGTTGCTGAGCATGATGTGCTAGCTGTTTCAATAACAGTTGTGTGCTTTAGCTATACCTGAGGAGACGTTAGATGACCAGCTTTTATGTCGTAATTTAATGATTTATTACGTCGCCAACACAGGTGCGCTCACTAGCATTATTTCGGGAGTCAGTGACGTGCTATATAAGCCGGTTTACTGTGTCCTACTCGGCTAGACAGCACGGAAGGACGCGAATTCCAGCAGAGTAAGCAAAGAAACTTTCGCTTGAAGAAGCACCGCAAGAAACTGATGCACATTATATCATTAGCTCATGGGTGGCTTGGATGTATAGTTCCCCTCTGGATAGGTAGTTGGCCCTTGATGAGTGCAGTCCAGGGCAACACCACACGGATGCGATCCGACGTTCCTGCTATATTATCGAAATGAACGAACGCTCGCGCGTTTGTATGAGCACGTTTGTAATTATGCACATTATCATCAGCGCCACAAGCAATAATTATCTGATTCCTTGCAATTCCAACCCACGGAAAAGAATTTTGTGGTTATTCTTGGCTTCTATAACCCAGTATATAAATTACAATGAAATGTATGTCAAACGTCATTTTGCACAATGTTTGTCTTGAAGTAAGCGTCCGTTTGTCATGTGCCGCTGACACGGCAGGTCTGGAATATACCTTTAACGCTCACGGTACCACGCATGCTTTGCTTCTGCCTCTGAAATATGTTCCATGACAAGACTGCTGATAAACAATGCCAACCCCGATTATTCGAGGCAGGCAAAAGAAGAAAGACTATCTGCAGCTCATTAAACACTCGTATAAGACCTAGGTAGTACCGTAGGGAGCGTTGCGATGCCAGCACAGGCTCGAAGGAAGGCTTTCGACGAACTGGAGTGCTTGTGGCAATCAGATAAGCGCGGAAACGACGCCTTCCTGGTAACGGGATATATTTCGGGAAACTGGTAGCTCGCGGTCATGCCGCGTGAAAAACCGACGAGAACAGGAACGCGCTGCTAGCGAGGCCCACTACCCGCCACGAGATCGAACTGCAGGTAGCAGCACAGTTGGCACCGCGTTAGTGTGGATAGGCTGTCGACGGCTCGCATTGAAATCTACTTACACCGCGGCGTACCGCTGCGAACGATTTGCCCCGATTTTCAGGTAATGGAACGCGCTGGCTTATATCGCTTATTACGATCTAATCTTATATCGCCCTCCAATTGCACATTTTTGCTGGAAATAGGCGGAAAGCTTATATTTACTTGAAAGAAGCGCAAACTGTCATTCAGTGGGCCCGGTACTGGCACTCAGCCACACAGTCTCTGTTTCGGCACTTTCTCGGGGCTTTTTGTGCATGCTTCGCTTCTGTTCTGCCTGCTTTGTTAATATTGTTGCACAAGTTCATTAATACCTAACTTTTGCAAACACTGCACTGGTTTAAAAAAAGTCTGTATTACTGTACAACGAAGGTAAAATAGCAAGTTAACGGGAACTTTACAACACCAACTGTACGCATACACCTCCGTTTCCTTTTTTTTGTTGTTGTTGTTGTTGACTGTGAAATGCACACCGTTATTGAGTTCAGTTATGTAATCCAATGCACGGTGAGTCGCAGGACGTTAGGAGGATCATGAGGTTGCTTCAGATAAGATTGTTTTTATCCCCCTTGCATCGTAACGAGCCGAACAGCGATGCGAAAAAGTTGCAATGATGTGATGAGCTGAAATCATTAGGTATTTTATTGCAGATAACAGTGCACATTGTCTTATGCACGTCAAGCGAACATGACACCAATGAATAGCGCAATGGCATTACAGTAGCTGCTTTTCAACTCAGTGTTATGACGTCCTGCGTCTAGAGACTGCCTTTCACACATGATCCTCATATAATACCCTTTTTTTAGGGGGCATATATGGGGAGTTGCTAAAGGTGGAGAATAATCCCTGTCGGAAACACTGAAGCAGTCCTCCAAGCAGGCACCCTAACGTCGGGTTGAAGAGTAGTCACAGTGCAGTAGTCACAGCAGCATAACAACTTCTCGGCAAGGCTGATTTATTTACGCCTCGATAACCAATTAAAAGCAAATTTCAGGCCTTGCGAAAAGTAGTCAAGGTAAACCGGTGTACTGTGGCAGCTCGTTTGGAGGTAAACGCTTTAAGTACATTTAGGCGGTGTGAAGGTTTGTTCCGTGCGTATTTCCATGCGAAAAGTTTCGGTGCGGAGTTTGTTTCACATTAAGCCCCCCAACGCATGCTTCATATTTTAACATGGGGTTTTAGGCGCTAAAACCACCCTGCATCTCATTATGAGGCACGCCTTAGTGGGGGACTCCGGATTAATTTGGACCACCTGGGGTGCTTTGACGTGCACCTAAATCTATGTACACGGGTGTTTTCTCCATTTCGCCCGATCGAAATGCGGCCCCCGTGGCCGGTATTTAATCCCGTGACCTCGTGCTTAGCAGCCCAACACCATAACCACTAAGCAACCACGGTGGGTCATGCTTTATGTATCATGTAGCAAACCATTCATGTAGTTGACTGTGCTCTTTGAAAGCGATTATCTAGTAACCCCACTCCATTAAACCTTTCTGTGTTGATAACTCGGGTAAGCGAAGAGAGGTAAGTTTGAGCTCTTGAGCTGTTTGAAAGTCGCAGTGAGCAGGTAAGCGAGCAGGTAAGCGAGCAGGTGGCAAACACAACATGTGTCATGGCGCGACTAGAAAACAACCGAATACGCTGTGCAAATCTTGCAAAACGTCTATTTATTAGACCTGCGCATGATAACTTCCCAGCCGCTTATACTCAATCAGTGCTTAGCGTCGTACGCTGACCTTTCGGATTGCCAGCCAACTCGCTTGAGAGAGAACAGCGGAAATAAAAGCAACAAGGTACAAGTAATCATCATCGCTTTACCACTAAGGCAGATAGCTTTTGATAAGTATAGGCTTACGCATGTGTTAAAGAGAGGATAAATGTTTGCAGGGCCACAATGAAAACATATCTGACGGAGTATAGGCTTAGAAGGAAGACCACCACATATAAGAATTGCGTCTTGTCTCGTGGGGGCCAAACGTTTGAATTAGTCTTTACCTTGATTCTCTTTGTGTCTTATTATCCGTCACATGCATTAAATGTGCTATCGCCGCGACAAAGTGCGAACGCCGCGACAACAATCGAAACAATTACACAGGTTGAAAAAGTGTACAAAATAATTTTTCCAAACAACTGTCGTCTTTGTGTCGTGTTCATTTAGCTCTTTATTCACATCATAACGCTTAATCAGTCGCCAAAATTTCTATTTTAAAAATTTACGTTTTTAATACTTCTTGATTGCCTCACCTTCGTACACTCACCGGAGAGACCCAAGAAAACAAAGGCGTGTGCTCCCGTTTATGCACTCGAAGTCCCACCACTACATTCGTATTCATCAGAAAGGAATCCGTGCTTAAATAAATCAAGCCGCCCGATAATGTTGCACATTTTATTGGTGCGCAATCCTCCGGAAACGGAGCACTCACCGACGTAACTTCTAAGTATGCACTTAATATACGCGTCACCTTCAGATATAGTCAGGTCCCCAACACCGCGTTTCGAAATCTTTAATTTCAAGACTCCCTCACTTCGTTTCCGAAAAGGATAATTATGCGGGGCCACCCGTAACCTAACGTACCACTATTGTTTTTTACCTTACACTGGTGTTATCAATACCAGCTAGGTAATTAGCAGTTTTCTTTCCTCACAGATGCCAGAACGCAGATGTAATAAATCTGGGAGCGTGGAGGTTGCATATCTGAGGACGGCGATTGAGGCTCTCGCAAATTTCCAAATTACAGAATGTCAGAGTAAGCCTTCCTAACAAGGCCTTTGACGGGCGCAGTGACATGATGCGCGATCCTGCATTCCTACGATGTACTGTTGCAGGAGGACGTTCCAACAGGTTCTTATGCGTGGCGTTCGTAAACACCACGTTGCAAGTGGTACGGCATATTTGGCATGAGTCACAGCTTGCTTTGGAGTGGTGTTCTCGTGAATATGTGCCTTCGGACCACCATGGCAGCATTGTCCGGATTAAAGTGTCTCGCGCCTGCCGTGCGCCTGCTGTGCGTCTTACTCAACCGCAAGGCAGGCGCGAACCAGGCAACACAGGCGGCGGTAGCTCGTTACACCACCAGTGGCGGCGCCCTTTGTTAAGACCTGTAAGCCCTGAGAGTGCATGACAAGGGGTTAGACGCGACTGAGTTCGACGGCCTAGCGGCTCCATTGGTGTTTGCATTACGACAGATGGAGATGTCCTTCCGCCGTGCCTCGATAGTGAGAACATACCTTTGCCTGGGACACTCGTGTACAAGTTACGGAAGACGCCATGCAAGGAAGATTTTTAAATGCATTTCTTTGGATATTCGGAGCCAAGGTAAAACCCAAGGCCATTCAAGGTCACTGAGTTCGTCGCCGATAGGCGCGCACTCCCAGCCACCTGCTGGCACGCTACCACCGGCTCGGCGCCTCCTCTCCTTGCTCCACTGGCCGGTACGGGCGGCGTGGCACACAAAGACGTGGCTCGGTTGCGCTATGTGACCCGTAGGCCTCTACTTGCCGAGACAAGAATGGGCCCTCGAAAGTATCAAGCAGAAGAGGAGCTCAAATTATCTGCAGAAACTGCCGAGGTATGGAAAACATGATTTTAGGGCGCTAAAGAGACACACAGAGCGCTCTGTGTGTCCGTGCGTCTCTCCCTTGCGTGTGTCTCTTTAGCGCCCTAAAATCATGTTTTCCAAATCGCGCCAACTTGCCCAAGAAGAAGTTTTATACAGAGGTATGGGATGCGTACCGAAGCGGGAGAAGGAAAAGGCAAAGTAAAAAAAAAAATGTTGGCAGTTTGCACTATATGGTGGTGCAAGGCTGGGTCACAGCGGAGCTACTTCCGGCTTTTGGTAAGTGTTGCTAGGTTTTGCTAAGTTTTGCGAGGTTATACATGGCTCGCTTAGGTTCATACTAAGTGTTGCTAGGTTTTGCTAAGTTTTGCGATGCTATGCAACCCGCCGCGGTAGCTCAGTCAGCTAAGGCATTGCGCTGCTAAGCACGAGATCGCGGGATCGAATCCCGGCCACGCGGCCGCATTTCGATGGAGGCGAAATGCAAAAACGCCCGTGTGCTTGCGTGCACGTTAAAGAACCCCAGGTGGTCAAAATTAATCCGGAACCCTCCACTACGGCGTGCCTCCTAAGCAGAACTGATTTTGGCACGTAAAACTCCAGAAAGAAGACGTTATGCATGGCTTGGTTACGCTCATATATACCAAGCGTTGCTAGGTTTTGGTAAGTCTCACGAGGCTATGTAGTGCTTAACTATATGCTCATACTAAGTGTCGTTAAGATTTGCTAAGTTTCGCGAAGTTCTTGCGAGGTCATACAGGGCCAGCGATGGGCAGGATCGGCTCTCCTTCGTCGATCGTAGTCCCGCTGAGCCGCGCGCTGAGCTTTCCTTGTAGGCGGCTTCTTCCTCGGGAGTCTTGCCTCTCTTCGGCCGCCTCATGGTAGCTGTGAACGCGTGTTCACTAGAGGAGAAAGGCGACACATCTGTTGGCGCGCCGGCTGCTCAGAGCTCTCTAGCATATCAGTGACGTCACGGCTAAGCGAAAACTTGCTTGTCCTCGGCTGGAGAGTTACGTTCATCAGCAGTTACGAGAACTTTCTTAACAGCAGTCTGCAGTGCAGAAAGGGCCAGGCTCCTCTACCATGTGAACACACGGTTTAGCTGAACACTTTACACTCAAAGTTTCTTCTCCTGCGTTCAATATAAGGACTAAAGTATGTGGATATAAAATTTCGCTCTTACATATATAAGATAAGCTATGAACGTAGTTGTGAAACCTTTTTATTCGATATACACCTGAGGATGCGTTGGGGCCACGCACTCATGCATGCATAATATTGAAACCTCCAGCGACGTTCGGACAAGAGGTGCACAAAAGGAGCACGTGCACGTTGGAAGAGATCGCCGATTAAGGAAGAAAATAAGCTGGGCAGTGACGTAGCCGAATATTGTCAACAATATCTGGATAATCAGGGGCCGAATTCCCAAAGCTTTTCGTTCATAAGTGCTCTCTGCCATCGGCGGCCACCTTCGCTAATAGTAACTCCAACATCAGGTTTGACTGAAACGTTCTCTTGAAAACAATGCTAGCGTAAGAGATTTTTGTAAATACGAGCCCAGGTGTTCATTTAGATACCACCTGAAACAAGCTGCAGATGTCATGCAATTTGTATTTCGGATACCCGCAGAATAGTTTGTTGCAGTATGAGGCGACGGATTACGATAAGTTTTGAGCCTTGTGTTAGGGGCGTTTATGCAAGTCCTGTGCTTTTAAATATAATTTGTCATTATCCGCCTTCAGCACAAGACCTGTTAATTTTACATTGCAAAGCAGATGCATGTAGACCGAAGGCCCGAGCATATACCTGTGCAGTGTAGTCGCCCATGCCACGAGTATTTTATCTCAAGGCCTTATCTCTCTCTCTGTCTCTCGCATGCACGTACACGGGCACGCACGCACACGCATGCACACACACAGACGCACACAAGCTAAATAGAAATGGGCTATTGAGTGTTTTAGAGAACTCGTCATGGGCATCATCTGGGTGTGAATTGTATTCTCAAGCCGCTCTTTGGCCTGAGGACCATTTCGGTAACTACGTTGACTTCATCCCGCTGATCGAGTGATTTCAACTTGAAACGACGTAGTATATTAGCGATGACAATCTTCTCCTCTGACAAAGCAAACTTCTGACCTGTGTGGAGAAAAACAATGCAGCAAAGTACAGCTTTAGATACAGTTTTAAGGTCGCCCACAGCATTTAGTGCGAGTTAAATGAGAAAATTGTTGGGTTCAGAAAGCGCCGCATTCTCCTGATAAACGTCCGCTGCAAAGGATCGACCAGTCGTTCTTTTCTATAAATTTTTTCGTAAAGAAAACTAGGGACCTTCAAAGGAGAGGCATTACTGACTCAAAGAAAGGTAATTTGAGGGAGAAATATAGATAGTGCGTTTGTTACTAATGAGGGCAACACCGGGGCAACAACAATAAAACAATTGACTTGAACCTGAAGTGTCACGATTAGAAAAGATGGCTTTATTTTGCGGACATATGGTTATTAATTCGTCATCATACTTCTACCCAAGGCACGACCATATTTTTGTGTCTCTTGCCAAGCGTCAGCAGCGCCTTTGCATATTGATAAAATTTTGAGTCCCTAAGCTGGCACAGTAGGCTATTAGCGACGCTGTATATGATGACATCATATTAATTCAGACCAACAGGGGTTCTTTACCGCGCATGCGTATAATAAATATAAGTGCGCGATAGCTTGTTTGCATTCTGCCTTCCATCGTAATGCGGCCGTCATTGACGGGGTATCAAATTAATTTAGTGCTCAGCAGAATGTCGTATAGCTACTGAGCGAGCACAGCACACTACTGTGTACTTGGTTATGTGCAAAATTCAAATGACTGATCACCTGTCATCGCTTCTTCTTGAGCAGTTTACCTTAGTGGCATTGAAGGGACGGTAGATTCACCCCTCGTCAGACCCGATGCCTGACAAAGAGGACGTGGCTTCGTCATGCCGAACAGGGCGAAGATCATTTGCAGATGTTACAAACTCAATTTCAAGGCGTCCTGCTTTATGAAACGTATTCGAACGTGTAACGATGTCGGATTCCTTCGTTTCACAATTAACAACGTCTCTGAAAATGACTTTGGTAACGCCAAAGAACATGTGCAACAAACTGTTGACGCCCTGTTCTACGTATCGGCGCTGAACGCGAACGATGAAGCCTCAGCGGCTTCGATAAAACGAAACCAGCGAGATTTCCATCGGAACGCAGACAAGCAGCATCGCCTGGCATCTCTGCCATTTCAGAGCCTGGCCAACCACGCTCTGCATAATATACTGTTAGTACAGCGTTTCTAGATGTCAAGTTTTGTCAGGCTTTTTGTACTAAGCTATCAACTAAACGTGGAAAGGATATCTGTAAAGTGGCAGAGATGCCAGGTAAGAGCACTTCACAAGCATAAGGTTGCATTTGTACTTCGCTGGCAAGCTTTAGGTTGCATTGCGTGCAAAGGTATACAAACCATTCTGAACCGAATATTACGTGGGGACGCTGCTAGTATAGCTGTAGCTGCCGGGAAGTGCTTTGCCCTCATAGAGTGACAAACATGCCGATCAAAGCGCTCTATGAACACATACAAATGATCCTCTACATGTCTATGGGTACAGAGGTGGCCAGATAGTAAGTCCGATACGATATTGCTGGCTTACACGGGTTCACGTTCCCGAGTCCGCTAAATAATAATACCAATAATCCATGAAAGTTCACACAGGTGCGGCTTCATTGTCTGCATTCGTTCTTTTAACTTCGATTGTAAGTTGAAGAGTTTTGGTGAGAGGGGCCTCATCTATAGTGTCGTACCGATTATCTACGTTTGCCACCAAAGCCGTTTACTATATACATAAATGAAATGACGGCGAGACGAAAGACCCGAGCACATGCAGATATCAAGAGCGTGACTGAATAGGGCTATAAATAAAGTTATAAATCACGCATCTGATTTCAGCTTGCACACTGACAATGTCCACACATCCACCTATCAGCTGATTCGAGATGAATGCAGACTGTCTTCTCCAATGAAACACCGCCGTAATTCAGTTGCTGTGAAATAGCGCTGCTGAGCACAAGGCTGCGGCAGTGCGGGAGCTTCGAGGAGTGAATCCGTCCCTCGGCGGAGGCCGACAGTGTCCTGCGAGCGCTGTTCGCATTTGCTGCGGAATCGGGAATTCTCCGCATGGTGTAATTATACGGGGAAGCATTCCTCGGCGGCTGGCCTTGTCCTCAAGTCCCAATTCCCCAACTCCATTACCCTTAATAGGCCGATGAGCCATCCCTATCTCAATAAAGCTTTACCGTACCATTTCCGGCCACACCGGTCGCATTCTGATCAAGGCGGAATGCAAATAAAAAAGCTTATGTACTGAGCTTTGGGTGCACATTGAAGAACCTCAGGTGGCTTAATGAATCAACAGCCCTCCTCGATACGGCTTCTGGCGCAGCCCTTGTGTTGCTGTGAGACATTAAACCTTATCCCTTAATCGACTTCCTCCACGTTTTGCGCCGCCGGGTACTGAGACGATCACAATGTCACACCAAATGTGTGACAGTGTAATGCCACTTCTAGCGGTCGATGGGATTCTGCTGGTACCAGTGACTTCGTAAGTTACCTTTTTTGTTCGCCTACTTCTGTAGCAGTAACCTTTCCGTTTAGCTCTCTTTTTTCTTTTGTCACTCACCTCCCCTTCGCTGCTGCACCGCTTGTGCAGTACGGCAGGGCAGATATATTGCTTCGAACAGCTTTGCTACGTTTCTGCTCTTATTGTTGTTTTTGCTCAACCGCTTCGACAATTGGGCAGCTTCGGCCAACGTTGATAGCCTACATTAAAATAATAAGATTATTTATATTTACTCTGACATAATCTAACCCTTGGGTTCGAACATTAAGTATTGTATGTATAGCATAACTCTTACCGATGCAGTTGCGAGGACCAGCAGAGAAAGGAATGTAAGCGAAAGGATGTCTGCCTTTCGCATTTTCCGGGAAAAACCTTTCGGGGTGAAACTCCTCCGGTTTTGGAAACACATTCTCATCTCGGTGAAGGCAGTACACGGACAGTCTCACAACGGTGCCCACTGGGAACGTTACGGCTCCTGGTAGAGGGAAAAGGAGATCATAAGCAGAACCTGAGACAAATTCTGTGCCTGTAAAAACGAGTTCACTAGTGACCTGCAAATATAAGCAGAATTTAAAATACTATACCAATCTGAAATGGCTCCTCGCAAGTTCTCGTAATGAAACTGACAGATGGGTACAGTCTCTGCGCTTCCTAGAAAACAGTGGAAGTAAAGCACGTCACATTCATATGCTATATTGCAACAAGTTGTTCAAGGCATGAACGCAATATGTTCGAAAGCACAATACATGTACCTTTATGCAGCTTTCAAGGTACCTCATTTCTCTCAAGTCTTCGGACGTGACCGGTCGATGCTTTTCACTTCCGAATATTGCGTCTAATTCGTCGTGTATTTTCTGTTGCTCAGCTGGATGGTGGCCAATTAAAAACAAAGCCCAGCTGATTCCCATTGCCGTTGTGTCGTGTCCCTGCGTCATGACGAGGGCAACGCTTTTATTTTATGTACAAGTTTCAGTTCGGCGAGCATTCTACATCGTTTCGTAACGAAGCATAGAAAATTGCGTTGTAATAGCAAGCGATTAAGTCAGCTCTAACTGCCACTAATAATTGCACTAAAATTGATATTTAGAGAAAGAACGAATCATGATAGAGAAATACTCAGACATTTTTGCATTAGAGTGTTTGCTTTAGCCGACGTCTTTAAATCTTTATATTTTGTGTTCAATAGTTGAGCTAAAGCTCTGCTAACGCGGCTGCTCTTGGTAAGACTCTGCTCAAGCCTTGGTCATATCGTACAATGTGTATCGTTTGTGTTATTTTATATTATTTCGCCTTTTGTGACCAGGATACAGCACTATGTGTGCAGTCTGGTTTTGTGAAACTGGATGGCGTCAGGTAACTTTAGATGAGAAAAAAATATTCTGCACACAATTAAAGGACCCATTTGACTGAGGATTTTATAGTACTAAACAGCTCCAATGAAGGAAGGAAGCAAGAGAAAGGCAGAAGGCAGGGAGGAACGTGAAGTAGTAATTTGATATCGGCACATTACCTTCAGTTATTATGCTTTCGCTAAACCTGCTCCCGTTAGTCAGGCGCTAATGCATGTTTTACTCATCTTGTCAAAGACAAAGTGTTAAATAAGTAGAGCACGCTGCAGAGAGAGTCCTAGGAACAGCTATAAAAGGCAAATATTTTGGTTGATGCTCGGAAAAAGCGTCTATTCCTGACCTCGTACATCCAAGAAGCCCCTCGACGTGTTTATGGGGCGACATCTGCAAAGTCGTGAAGGACGACGACGTAGTAGGCGAAGCAGTAAAGAGGCCCTGGAACAAAGGCCTCTCACACTCCGAATAAAGTATATTCTCTCTCTATCTCGCTCTCTGTCTAAACGCATAGGTGACTCGCGCGATTCGTTGCCGTTGCTGCGATCGTCTTGTCACCGTTACGCTATATGAATGGTGGCGCCGGAGCGCCGGCCAACGGGAAAGCTCTTACGAATGAGATAAATAAATAAATGAGTAAATAAATAAATAAATAAATAAATAAATAAATAAATTGTTTTGATAAACAAAACTAAATAATTTGTGATAACGCACTTTGTTGTTTGTTGCTTTAAAACGCATTTCCTTGGGTCAGACACAGGTACAGTTGTGACAATGTGCTGGAGTGGTCTAGTGGTCGAGAACGAAAGAAAAACGAGGTGTGCTTTTTTTTTCGCCTCAAGAAAGATTAGATATATTAGGTGGACTGGGTATTACCCTGTGGCTCTAAGCTAAAGTTCTTGCCGCTCTCACATTGTTTGTGATTAGACCGAAATGCTCCGATCAATACACATGAGACCAGGAGCAATGCGTAATATGGGCAACGACATGAGTGTAGGGAAACCATGCAATAAAAAAAAAGTAACTGATACGAATGCAAGCCTTAAACGACTTCTTTTTTTTCTCCAACCATATTTTTCGTATCGTACATTGATTGATAAGCGACTAGATCGACAGCTGCATGCTGGTTTACCTCGAACATGAACGTGTCCACTTCCTCTCGTATGTCTTCTTCGTTGATACTCGCTGAGTCTTTCAAGTGTTCAGTAAGGAGAAGGTCCAGAAACGGTCTTTTCCCTTTCTGTTGTTCTACATTGTCGCCATTGACATCCGTCTGATCTGCTAGGTGATTTTGCTTTTGCAACAGTTTCTTTCTTTCCGCTATCACCTGGTAGAAAAAAAAAAACACTGTTTTGTATCTAAAGATTTTTCTTCATGACTGTAAAAAATATAAAGACTACCTTAAATAAAAATGAATTGCATACAATTGCTTGCACATAAATCGTAAAAATCAACTGCGTACAATTTGTATATATATCAATATCTGCGCAAAGACGTGCCAAGTGAACTGCACTTTGTGAGACATAGAAGACCATAATATATATCAATATCTGCGCAAAGACGTGCCAAGTGAACTGCACTTTGTGAGACATAGAAGACCATTAATCATATGAAAAAACGTCGCAGTTTCACCTGAAAGGCGAAGCATCAATTGCGATAGCAAATTAGTAGAGAGATAGGGAGTAGGGATAGTCGTTTTATCGGCTACATAAACTTGAACACATTCGCTTACTAACTGAATTAACAAGTGTGGTGTCAGCACGCACAAGCAAGCATGAATAGATCGCATCCGATGACCGCAGACAACCACTGTCAAAACGTTGGCGTCAGCAAGCAGCGAGGGAAGGTTCGTGCGGTGTATCGCTTCAACGGAAACTGAGCGGCGAAAGCACAGTGCATACAAAGGTCAGAGCCGTGTGGAGATCGCTTTCAAGATACGGCGCGCGCGACAGTCTGCGGACTGTCGCGCGCGCCGTATCTTGAAAGCGATCTCCACACGGCTCTGACCTTTGTATGCGCTGTGCTTTCGGACTGTCGGCGCAAAGCACAAGTACGCAGTTGTTGGCAGAGTAGACGCCGCCCCCCTCTCCCTCTCGCGATGCCTTCCCGCTTTCTTCCTTTCGCGTGGGAGATTGAGTCGCCAGTTGCCCTTGCGTCCGTTTGCAAACTACGCATTTGGTGCCGCAGCACAGCGTCGACCCCCCTCCCTCCCTCCCATACCCCCCCGGCCTTTCGCGCGACAGAAGAAGTCACGTTTTCTTTCCGCTGTGCGTTCGCTCTCCGTGAAAGAGCGTGGGGCGCTCGCACATACGGCGCCGCGCGGCGTCGATTTTATCGCCCTTGGACTTTATACGGAACCTCACGGCGACGACGATGACGACGATAGCGACGCCGATGGCAGAAATCCGCTTGAAGTGTCCATATAATTGCTATCGCAATAAAATAGTTATTATTATTCATGTCAATCTTGTTATTGTTGTCCTGTTAATTTTTAAAGGGAAGATAAAGTGAAACGCTAAGTCAGTTTAGACGGGCAAATTATTATTTCAAAAAGTATATTTTTATTCATACGGTGGAATTAATCATGTTGATTACCAACAGGAAAAAATAAAGGCCATACTTCCATTTCTAAAATTTGGCGCCCCAACCGCCGCGCCTGTACGTTTCGTTTCTGATCCTTCTGGTCCTTTTCGCGCAGAAGAAAAGTAATCAATGCGCACTAGGTTGAATCTTTCGATCATTTAGAATGCAATGTACTTCTTCTCTATCGATAAACAATTAATTAGGTAAGAGGACACGCTGACAAAATTTGTGACTTCACAGAAGGCTTTTATGCGAGAACTTGGCTGCTTGTCTTTGAGTTTTGCATGTTTTCTGGCATACCAATAGACAGTTTTAGTTTAGCGTGGTTACCGGAATAGCGGGCGTACCGGAATAGCGGGATCGAAGTGCGCATGCGCAGAACGCTAACCGACCCATACCGTTTACCGTGCGCACGCTATTTCTCAGAGTTAACGTTACCGTATTAGCGTGTTTACGTAGTGTACGTAAAACATGGCGGCGGTCCCGGCCGCCCGCTTCGAACTGAATTTGGCGTTGTTTTTGTAGAATTCACTTTGTTCGTAGCAAATGACTGCGTAAACGGCTTTTGCTTAGTCTCATGTCGCTTCGCCGAGAGAGTGTTATGGCTAATCTTGAGGAATTTTCGAGATCGCTTCTCGTTTCGAACGCGCCTAAGCCTAACGAGAGAAATTTTTTTCTGAGATCCGAGCGCCATCTGTCGCTAAAGTCGGGAGATAGGCGCGACAACGGCATATGGCCTCTGAGATTGGAGGATTTCGGAGGCTATGGTAGACAGCTTGTACTGCTTGTCTGTTTCGCTGCAGATCGGCGCACATGGCAAGTAAAAATACAACGCGCTCCTGGCTGCCATTGCGCTGCCTCTCGCGCTTTCCGGACGCACACAAACATATCTTAGGTGCCCTATGTATGCGAAATTCAAAGCGTAATGGAATAGCGTCCCGCACGTAAACTACGCTATCACGCTATACTAAAACTCTCTTTCTGCAAAGTTCGTTTGCGGAACGGTAACGCTATTTCCCGTAACCCCGCTATTACGCTAACGCTAAACTAAAACTGTCTAATAAAGCCTCCGCTCGCGGTAAGAGCGAGCTTCTGGGCATTTTTGAAATGTAGTTATCTGATACAGTTTAATCTAATATTCCTCCTTAGTGTTCCTTTAAAAGGGCTCTGAATCATTCCTCGGGCTTGGTGAAAAAACATACGCGTAGTCCGTGGATGACATCCGCTACGTAAATATCTCAGCCAAGTTTTACAGTCGTGCGAGGCGCGTGGAGCTCGCAAGCGGAGCGAGAGGTCACCTTTCTCTCAGACGCTCTCATTTCAACACAAGCCTGCTCCTCGCTCTCTTCTGGATGCTTTATTTCGTCATATAGCGGATTTCCATACGCGGCTGCTATTGGCGAATAGTTGGCGTCAATCAAAAAGTGTGTTTGGATCTGCGCGCTTCTTCCTACTGTTACTGTGTATATTCATTGACGAAGTTCAATAAACCGGCTGAAGTAAGCGAGAATATGCTTTCGAACTTCGATAATAACTACCTACTTCAGGAAGAAGACGACTATCCTCTGCTCACGCTGGACCGCGGTAGCCCGCGTAGGAAATAAATTTTAGCCACCATGCTTATCAGTCGTCGGGTCTCGCCAATTTCCACTAGTTCTGAACGTCAACTAGCCTCGATCCACGCGAAACTTAAGATCAGTAGTAGTAAGTGGTTCGTATGGAAAAGGAAAGGTTGACGCTATCTTCTGCAGCCCTTGAGGGAGCACGGCTCAGCGCCAACAGGGAGGGGAAGGTGGGAGAGAAAGAGGATAGTGTGGAGTCGTCACCATGGCTGGGCGGGGCAAACCGGCAGGCTGAGGCGGCACGTATCAGACCGAGATGGTAGGCCTGAGGGTGCTGCAGAGACTGCAGGAGTGTTGTTCCGGGCCTGTCAGGCCCGGGACAGGTTGGGAGGCCGCGAGGCCGTTAAGATCAGACCATACTCACGCTTGCCAGCACGCGCTCACTCATGGCCGCGTCGGGTAGACGCCTTGGCAGACTAATTGATAGCGCTTCAAAAATGCGCAAGTTTGATGTGGCTACTATCTGTCGGTCAAGCTGGTGAATGAAAAAGCCGGTCCGCACCATGTAGCATGGTCCGACTGCTGAATATGAGGGCAAGCACGCACTCAAGGCTTGTCGTGCATAAAGCAAACGCTGCGCATGCGTACTACGGTTGCATGTAGCGTAGGTCTGCTATGTAGCGTAGGTGCCGTGGCCGCCGCGGGGTGCCGCGATGAGTACACTGGCTAAGCGCACTACGGCTCCCTGAGGACAACCACGTTTGGCTTACGTTTGTCAAAATCGGAAGTGGCGTCGTCGCTAACATCCAAAATCAAATTTGAACTGCGCGCTACGGTGATATTTAGTAGGCGAAGCATTGTGGGTACCCTACGCTCCTCCGTAGCCTTCGCCGTGCAAAGCATTGAAGAAGGAGTGGAAGCACCGCGGGATCCGTGTTTGATTGCCAATAACTTCGCTTCTGCTGAACGCATTGAAGTACTTTTTGAGGCAAAGTATTTCAGAAATAGCCTATTTTCACTTCAAGTGCATTTCTCCACTTCGATAAAACGTAGTTAGGACCCCTGTAAACCCGTGCGCGCGTGTTGTTACACATGAATGGTCCGTTTCTTCGCGCAGTTCCGAAGTAATCACGTTTTTAATCATATGTTGAAGCAAAAAGGTCGGCAGTCGTATTGGCTAGTCATTGCAGCGACAATAAATAGAGTCTATAAACTTGGACTAAGATATTAGGGACAAACTTGGACTGTCAGCGCGTTTAAACTGAATGCACGACGTAGTGTCTAACGTGATATCCCAAGTTTTGTGTGTCATGCAACTGTTACTCCTACTTAATTTATTATGACGATTTCCTTGTTCAGACAGACATCCACTATTTTATGTTGAGGGTCGTATATTAGGGTCACTCAATACAAACGCACAGTGGTTTTTCATCGAGTGGCTGGGATCGGGTGCCAAAATGCAGAGGTGCTAAGGCGCGATATCAACGTATTTGTACCTTTCTTGTGAATGTATGGAGCGTGTTCAAGCAATCGTAGTACTCCTTGCCCATGGAACTGTGCTTGAAGATGAATTCCCTACTGAAAAATGGGTTCAGCATTCGGAGTATAAACAACTCTCCCAGTCTGGAAAGAAAAGAAGGATAAAATCAAACGAAGCCATCATATAAAATATGTTCAGATATCACACACTCTGGGAAGCAATAGTATGGGAGTCATGTTGCAGGTAGCAGGCTATTTAGACTCGTTGCGTGTTCCGCAAAGTGTTATCAGACCACCCAAGCTAATCCGTGTAAGAAGCGAAAAGGCATAACGACAATGGTGACGACGACAACAACGACGACAACAACGACGACAATGTAATGGTGATGACGACAGCGTCGTGACAACGACACGACGACGACAGCATGAGGGATGCCAGTTCGAATGTGGTGTGCTGGCAATCGAGGCGAGAAAGACAGCTATTATTATTATTATTATTATTATTATTATTATTATTATTATTATTATTATTATTATTATTATTATTATTATTATTATTATCTGGTTTGAAAACAGATATACAATTGACAGGAAAGGGAAAGTGAGGAACAGGCTGTCAACTGCCACCGGAAGGGGCCCAACGCCTGCCTAAACTGCAGAAAGGAGGTGACATGCTATGCCTACGAGATCCCCTTCTTCCGCTCGCACCAGCCGCCAAGGACGCACTCTCTTGCCGTATCGCGCCCACTCAGACTATGCATAGGCACATCGGCCCGGCGCGTGCATCCATGACATCTATGACTCAAGAAGACGACGACGACCAGATGTATCTGGAATAAAACCTGTTTTTACTTGTAGCCCAGGCGTGTGTCGTGTACTGGGGTGCTATGCAGGATGCGCCGAGTTTCTCATTCGCACGAGTTTTACCCGAGTTTGCTCGATGGCAGTCAGTGAACGGAGATAGCAAACACTGAAACTAGGAAACCTATCTGAAAAAAAAAATGTTCAAAAATTTTTAATCAGAATACTGTCATACAAGTAAATATTCTGTTGCAAATATTTTTGCTGTAATAAAACAACAAATGTTAATTTTGTTTCTATTTCGCAATTTATAGTTCGTTCTTGGTGACCCCTACCAACCAGTGATTCTGGCGCAAGACTTGGCAATACTGTGCAAACCAGCTATTATGCCGTGCGGAATGGCATTGCTCACTTGAACGCGGTGGTTTCATCCGCTCTTTTTTTGTTCCTTGCGTGTTTGTTCAAAGTGTGGCATGCGCTTCTCTTCAAGTGTAGCGTGTCCTTGCGCACGGTATTCATTCGCGAAAGGTGTCAGTGCAGGTTTTTTGTTATCGTACAAATTCACGCTGCGGCATCTGACGCGCTGTGACATAAATGCGGAAGGCTCCGGGAAGAAACGTTGCGCTATGTTCGTTCACTATCCATAACACAGTCTCTTAGTGTCCGACGGGAAGCAAAATTAGTAAGTCAAATGTTTTCTAAATGATAATGTGGGGCAATGTTGTCCTGTTGGATATGAATACATGGTGTCGCCCGGAATTGTGAATGATTCTGCGAAAAGCTTCGCATATGTTGCAATACATTACGACTGTGTGTTGGCCATAGTACTTTTCATCCGTTCAACATACGTTTTGTTTGGTCTAGCATAGTTGTTGCATCATTCCAGACGAATAAAAGTGAAGTTGCCTTTGAAACCCCTGAGGCATTGTCATTTTTTGCCATCCTATTCGCTGATCTTCCTAAAAAACCTACTGGAGCAATTGCCGTGAATAACACCCTAATTATGATCTCATTAAGAGATACGCCACTCCAATAGTTTAATGACACGCTGGCGCTTCAGCTGAGGCGAGTCGCAAGCTCGCCTCAGCCTCAAAAGAAAAATAGCTGCTGGCGTAGCGGTCGCAATGCCGGACGCTGAATAAATTCAAACATTCGCGCCACGCAGCATAAAATCTTGACGTCACTGCCATTTCCGGTTGTGATGTCACTATTTTTTTTTTTTTGCTTGCTGTTATAGTTGTCCCCCCGATACGTAGATGGCGACGATTGCAAGGAGCCGCCATTTTCTTGACTTGTGGGCTTCTATGGAAGCTACGCTACCAGTTTACATATACCTTGGGCTGTCTCTGTGCCATTTTGCAGCGACCGCCGTTTTAGATCCCTAATGACGCAGCACAGTGAAAATGCACTAGTTTATCCAGTTCAGCCTCCGCGATGCATTGCGATGAACAGCGTTCTGCTCAGATACATCAGAATTCATCGTTTGTCATCGCTTGCCCAGTGAAGGTGCCTCCGTGCGCATGTACGCAGTATTTGAGTGTGTTGTTCACTCCAATGTGCTTGCCGATTGCCTCTGCTGCTGAGCTAACAGCGATCGCGAATGGATATCGTAACGACAGCGCAGCAGTCGCATTTTGGCGGGTGAGGGCTCTTGAGTGCAGTTAGTAAATTAGACTTCGAAAGCAGGAAGGTGTTGCAACTGTTTAGTGTGCCGTGCTTTTGATGAAGAAATGCCATCGCACTGGGTCTAGAAAAGCGAGCGTTTCTCGACGCTGACCGTGTTTGCGACACTGCGGCTCCGATACATCACCGATGACAGAACAGCCATCTCAAACGACAGCTGCGATACGTTGTCGTTGGAAAACACTATGCACTGCTCAGCATCGTCGTCCACCGCGGCGCATCGACACATTGCAAGCAGCTACAGTGACGTGCCGGTAATTATTTGCTGTGCACTGCGTCGCCACAATGCAAGCACTGAAACCCAAGAAGATATATGCATAAGCCAGCGAAAGTCGGAGCGTTGTTTTTGATAGGGGTGCTCAGTACATCACCGATGACAATGCGTTGTGCGTGTTTTATTTCGGCGGTCAAGATTGTTGATGGTCTCTCAGTTCCACACCCCATCGCTGTTACCCAAAAATAAGCTGGGCATGGCCCAACCGCGGTGGGCACGAGCACAAGAGTTACATGCCCCGCGCGGGGGGTGACCTATGGTTTTGATTGACAGGCGAACTCGTGCCAAACTCGTACATCGAGAAACCCACCTCGAGTTGAACTCGCGAACACAGCGGCGGGGAGCAGCTGCCTGTGTCATCGCATCCAGCGGCAGCAAGCGTCAATATGACCGTCTGGACCCGTTCACCAACATGACCGACGTAGAGTTTCAGCGTCATTTTTGCCTTTCCAAAACGTCAGTGCGCTGGCTGTATGACGAGTTAGGCGAAGGCCCTCGTCTGCGGAGACAGCGTGGCGGGCAAATTATGCTTTCCGAGCACAGGCTGGTGGGACTAGGCTGCGAAGGAAAAGTTCGTGCGATCGCTTCAGCTCTCCCCGGCTTCAAGCGCTGTTCGCCCACCGCGCCCCCGCCCCAGGCCAGGTCCGGCGGCGTCATCGGAGTACTGGCGCACCTGCAGCGAGCACCTCGGTTTCAACCCGGACCAACCAACCTGCGAAGGCGAAGTATTCCCATTATATAGGAAGACTCAGAATGGACGCCGGGCTGCCTTCCGGTGAAAAAGGTTCCGAAAGCAGTTTTCGCAGTTACATGGTGCCACTGCACAGCACGGGCAGAGAGGAGAAGGCAGTTACTTCGCCAACACGGACCGCCTCGGCCGTCCGAACGACAACGTCTCCAGGCAGCGAATGATGTGGCTCACGTACTGCGTGAGCAAAAGCATAGATATATGGCTGTTGAAGGAGATGACCGGCGACTTGTTTCCTCTATCGGAGCACGCCATCGCCGACTGGAGGAACTACCCCCGTGAGGTCGCGAGGGACGAGCTGCGGGTGCGACCTCTACGCGGTGGCCCCGGGAAGATAGCGCAAATTGACGAGTGCCTTCGCGGCGAGCAAAAGTACAATCGAGGCCGCATAATGACGGGCGACAACGTTCCGCCGAGCCGCCAAAATTACGGTGGTGTTAAAGATGGTTGCCCATCTTCGGCATGGTCTGTGCGACCAAAGGGGTGCTGCGACTTTTCAAGGTCGACCGACGAGAGGGGGTGACGCTAGGCGCCATTATTGCACGCAATATTAAACAGGGAATCATTATTCATAGTGACGAATTGGCCGCATACATCTGTATCCCAAATTTAGTGGATGCTAACGGGGTTATGCATCAGTCTGCATTAGGAGACAATTAACCACAGCGGGAACATTATGGACCCCATCACGGGCGTTCACACGCAAAAAATGGAAAGTTATTGTCAAAAAGTGAAGCGACACCTCGTCAGTGGTGGGTACAGCGTAACTGCACCAATGCTGGATTCCCACCTGGGATGGATGTGGTGGCAGTCAACAGCCACGTGCGCTGCAAAGACCCTTTCTTGCATTTGTTAGAAGCCACGGATCGCTCGGGCTACCCAGTATAAAGACTCTTTCCTGCGGTTTTTAGAAGCCATCGCTCGGCGCTAGTCAGTACGAAGGTGCATCACAAAGTAAAAGAAAATAAAGCGTAGTTTTCTGACCCTTGTATGAGTGCTTTCCGGCATCCCTGAATGCTTACACGGTAAGCGCGCGGCAAACTACTTCTGCGCTAGCCGACGCTCCCTTCGTCTCGCAGCCTTATTTTAGCACGAGCAACGAGTGATCTGTTGAAAGCCCAGTGTGAAAACCAGGCGCACACCAATCTGTGCTCAGAAATGGGAGCGCAAGCACGTAGCAAGTGGCACCAATTGAATCCAGAGGAAAGAAAGGAGCAACGAGCGATCTCTTGAAAGCATAGTGCGAAAACCAAGCGCAAACCAATCTGTGCTCGGAAATGCTAGCGCAAGCACGTAATGAGCCGCGCCAATCCAATCCAGAGGAAAAAAAAGAGGACGAGCATCCCCTCATGGTATAACGCGAAACGTATTAAACTACGAATTAGTCTAATACGCAATCAGTGTAAATCTTGTAAACGTTAAAATGCTTATAACCCACGTTAATGTGACTAATATTATTGTACTAAATGCATTTATATAAAAACTTGCGTGTGCCTGTAATGCACTCGGAGGAACGACAAACAGGTGAAAAAAGGCACGACCATGCACCGACTGTATGATCACGTGAGCCCCAGTTTGTCGACCACCCATATGGCAACGCCCAAGGGATGATAGCCACCCAGAGTGAAACTGGAGGCGTGCAGACGGACAAACATTGTCTTGTTACCATTAGTTCTTTCATCTTTGGGTGCCGCCAGAGCTCGTGAAGATCCCGAGTTTCGCCAAACTCGGCGCATCCTGCATAGTACCCCTGGACAATACTTCAGTGACGACGAGCATGGGATACTACTCCGACATAACCTTCTGCTGAAGACGGACAACACCAAGGCATGACATCTCCCCACCAGTTTTCGATGTAACGGCGGGAAGTTGGGGTACGGACCGCATACGCCTGAAAGCCTACTTCGAAGGGACATGAAGTAACAGATCCCGCGAGGCGCCGCGCCTTGCTGATATCTTCACTGAGCGACAGCGTCGTGCGTGTACTGCGAGGACGTCATTCTAATACCTCGGTCAATAGCTTAAGCTACGACGATGTTGTGAAATGTTTGGAAGATCAGTACAACCCGCAGGCTAATGAAATTGCAGTCAGTTACGCGTTTTTTATACGGAAGCGAAAGGAAGGGGAGAGCGTCCGAGACTTCATCGCCGAACTCAGGAGGCTTGCCGAAAGCTGCAATTTCGGTAGCATGATGAACCGTATGTTGCGAGACCGCATCGTGTTTGCGGTATACTGGATGACGACGCACGGCGTTCCTTGTTGACGCGTAACAAGCTGACTTTGGACGAGGCTGAAGAGTTCGCCAGGGCTTCCGAGAAAGCGCAAGAAAACTTCCTAGACATGCAGGAGAATGGCATGGGGAACGAAAGCGGCACCATTAATGTTCTGCATCCACAGCGACGCTGGAAGCCACGGACACCAATTAGCAACTAGGAAAGCAGTCGCCCTCTGTGCGAACGTTGCAACGGGCCGCGCAATACACACGTGCGCCGACATTCAAGCACCAAATGCCGTCAGTGCGGCCGGAAAGAACACCTGGCTAGAGTGTGCCACAGGGCCGTTTCCGAACGTCAGGTACTTACGCCGTGGAGGAAGATGAAAGCAAGAACGCAGAAGAATTTATGCTTGCCGTGGTAGCGCACAACACGACTGACAGAGCCATGTCGCGGCCTCTCGAACAAGATTTGACGTGGGGAGGGCGGAAGCTGGTCGACACTGGCTCGCCGGTGAGCGTGATATCCAGTGTATTCAGGAAAGACCAGAGGTGGTGGCCAACTCTGGAAAAAACTTCCCTGCGGCTATTGTGTTACCTTGGCCCCCTGCCCGTCGTCGGCAAATTAACTACGGACGTGAAGTCCGGGGAGACAACCGTGAGCAGCACGTTAGTGGTCGTGGACTGTCCAGGACCACTTCTCTGCAGTCGGCGTACCATAGAGGAATTTTGCAAGGCCGGTGTGTCTCTCTTAGATGCCAAAACTGCTACGGGTGTAATTTACGTTCAAGAGGACGTGCAGGTGAGAACACTACTTGACGAGTTTTCGCAGCTGTTTGACAACAAGCTGGGTTGCTGCAAAGGGCCGCCCGTGAAGCTGTACATCAAGGAAGGTGCTAGACCTCGTTTCTGCAAAGCACGAACCGTGCCCTATGCAATGCGTGCGCAAGTCTCAGCAGAGATTGATCGCCTGGAGCAAGAAGTGCTTTCCCAGATCAGCGTCTCTGAATTGGCGACACTGGTAGTCCCAGTGGCGAAAAAGAACGGCGACATAAGGCAGTTAACGATGAACCCAACTACTTACTTAGAACAGTATCCTGTGCCGAAAGTCGACGATATCTTCGCAGCGCTAGCAGGAGGTGAAGTTTTTAGTACGCTGGATCTATGAAACGCATACAACCAGCTTTCTCTAGACGCAGAAGCTAAAAAGACTAGCTGTGCTGAACACGTATAAGTACCTGTACTGCTGTAATCGCCTCGTATTTGGAATCCCTTCAGCAGCAGCTCTGTTCTAAAGGCGTATGTAATCTGTTCTGCAGAGGTGAAAGTCTACCTAGATTATATTATTGTCACGGAAAAGAAGCGCGATATGTCTGTAGTACGACAAGTGTTCCAGCGACTGCATGACAATGGCCTGAAGCTAAAGAAAGCCAAATGTAAGTTCGGTTAAAAGCAAGTGACATTTTTCGGGCACCGAATCGACGAAAAGGTTTGCATCCTTTGCAAGACAACCTCGGTGCCATACTAGGTACACCGGCGCCAACGTCGGTGAGCCAGTTGAAATCTTTTCTTGGTTTTATCACGTATTACTCTAAATTCTTGCACAACCTCTCAACTATGATAGCACCACTGTATGCCCTGTTGACGAAGGGAGTGGCCTGGAAATGCGGAGAGGCGCAATAAAGCGAATTTCAAGAAGCAAAGAATGCTATGAAAAAGGCGAACTCTCTCATTCATTTTGACCCGATTAAGCCACATATGCTTGAATGTGACTGGTTAATGTACGCTTTGGGTGCAGTGCTGTCTCATCGCATCAGCAGTAAAGATTACCCGATAGGTTTCCGGTGGAGCACATTGACAGCAGCAGAGAGAAACTACTCACGCACTCTCTCCCCGTCTCCTGACTCTCTCCCCGTCGGCGGCTCCCGAGAGACACAAGAGCAGGTGCGAGACAAAGAGCAACCAGAGACGACTTCGGACTGCGCTGCGCGCAAGTCCCTCTGAAATAAACTGCGTTCTATGTTCCGAATGCCTTTTATTACGGCTACCGCGGACGTAACGGTGGCGACTAGTAAGTGGATTTAAGGCTCACGTTGACCTACACCTGTGCTACGCAATGGCATTGTACGCATCGGGCCGATTTCGGGAGTTTAATGGCGCATCGTGGACATCTTGGTTTGGACGCCTCCAGTTTTACTTCGTGGCTAGCAGCATCACGGACCCCAACAAAAAGAGGGCACACCTGCTGACGCTGTGTGGTGAGCAGACGTAAGACACCGTCTGCGCCTTGGTGCAGCCAAGCAGCCTAACTGAAGTGGCCTACGACGACATTGTTGCGGCACTTCAGAAACACTACGACTCGAGGCCATCCGAGGTCTTCAGCCGAGCTCGCTGCCAACGACATGACCTGTTGGAGTGAGAGAGGTTAAGCGCCGACGTCGCGGCGCTAAAGACTGGCCGCCGACTGCAGCTTCGGGACGCTACGCGCAACGGTTATTACACCAGCAGCTACCGGACAGCAGACGGCGTCAACAGCATCACCTGCCAACGCAACAATGCTTCCCTTGGACATTATGCTGCGTGACCGATTCGTGTGTGGACTACGGGATGATCTCCTGCAACAAAGACTGTTTGCTGAGAGTGACCTGACGTTCACAAAGGCATAAGACACCGCAGTTCGAGCGGAAAGCGTTGGCCAACAGCAACGAGACATCCGAAAAAACATTCAACCGGTTCACCAGGTGACTCACCAAGTTCGTGGTGACCAGGCAAGTGTAAAGAGATCGTCTAAGCCACAACTCTGCTGACGTTGCGATGAGCAGCACAGCCCCCAGTCATGCAAGCACCAAGCAGCTACGTGCACTTTTTGCCACAAGCACGGTCACATTGAGAATGTCTGCATCATGAAGAAATAAACAGGCGAAGGCGCCACCACAGCGACACAAAAGCGTGAACGCCCAAAAGACGATAACGCAAGTCGAAACGCAGCACAGTCCACCAGCATCAACACCGCTCTACGGCTTACATTATGTCGTCAACCTCGGCACGCGACCAAAGATTATGGTTAACCTTACTGTCCGCCACCAGCCCATACAATTTGAAGTTGTTTCGGGAGCAGCGTGAACGCTAATCAGCGAGGATACGCGTACGTACAGCAATGCATGGCCATGGAACGCACCAGCACTTTTCGACGAGGACACACACCTGAAAACATGGTCAGGACAAGACCTGCCGCTTCTGGTAGTGCCAATGTAGAAATTGCGTACAACGGCACTATTGCAAAACTGCCTCTCGTGATTGTTAAGGGTACTGGATCCAGCCTCTTGGCCAGAAATTGCTTCGACTCTCTCAAGATCGCGATCTGCGGCATCACCCAGGCAGCAGAGGAAAGCCCGATCGAGCGACAAACGCTGGTCGAGCGCCTGCAGAAGTACGAGGCGGTCCTCTGGGGAAATTCTAGGACATAACGGGCCACCGGTTGACCTCGAGCTCCACCAGGACGCCAGTCCGATGTTTCTGAAGGCCAGACCTAAACCGTTTGTCCTGCAACCTGCCTACGATAAGGAGCTCGAGATACTGGAACAACAGGGTATCATTGAGCCCACGCAACATTCCGACTGCGCCATACGGCTGGTAACAGTGAGGAAGAAAAACGGAAGCCTACGTCTTTGCGGGGACTACCGCATCTCTGTAAACTTGGAGACAAAATCGTCCTCGTACCCGCTGCCAACAACGCAGGAAGTCTTCAGTACGCTACGTGGAAGAAAGCGTTTCCGCACACTGGACCTAACACAAGCGTACCAGCAGCTGAAGGTGAGCGAGAAAACGTCAGAAGTGCTCACTCTTAACACCACTAGAGGACAGTACAGAGTTAAGCGACTATCATTTGGAGTAGCGACGGCCCCAGCAATTTCCGAAAAGTACATGGAATGCCAGCTTCAAGGAATTACCTGGCGTGTGCGTCTACTTATACAATGTAATCATCAGCTGCACAACCAGTGAGGAACATGCAGCTCGCTTAGAGCTTGTTCTGGAAAGGCTTTCTAGCGCGAACCTCCGCTTAAGCATGAATAAGTGTTGCTTCTCGGTGCCTGAAGTGAAATTTTTAGGTCACCTGATCGATGCCGAAGGCATTCACCCCACCAGCGACAAGGTGCAGCCCATCACGGAGTCACGCGCTCCAACCAACAAGCAGGAGCTGCAATCCTTTCTTGGGCTCCTAACGTTTTATGACCGATTCCTAGAACACCGAGCAACGGTGGCCAACGACCTTTACAACCTGCTGAAAAACGGCGTTCCCTGGACTTGGTCGCAACGAAATCAGAAAGCATTTGAAGCCTTGAAGGAGCTGCTACGTGAAAGGGTATTGCTCAGACACTACGACGAGACATTGCCCTTACTCTTGGCATGTGAACGCTGCTACGGCGTGGGTGCAGTTCCCTCACAAAGAGACGATCAAGGCAGAGAAGCAGCGATCGCCTTCGCTTCCCGCACACTATCCCCCGCAGAGCGCGATTATTCTCAGCTCGATCGCGAAGGACAGGCTATCGTCTATGGTGCCACGGATTTTCATCAGTATATCGCGGGCAGACATGTGACCATACTTACTCATCGCAGGCCGCTTTTTGACATCCTGGGAAAGCAGATTCCGCAAACGCTGTCGCCCCGTATGAACCGATGGTGCATTAAGATGTCGGCGTATGACTATGAACTCGTGTACCACCCTGGAAACAAGCACCAAAACGTCGACGCGCTGAGCCGCCTACCCCTCAGCGAAACCATTGAGGACCCGCCTGAAGTTGGCTGCGTGTTGATGCTCGAAGCGCTACCAAGGCCTCCGCTAACAGCCGACATGGTCGCAACCACCACACAAGATGACCCGACGTTGACCTAGCTGTACAAAGCTCTACAGGAAGGCAGCGTTCAAAAACTCAAAGAAGACAACTTCAACGCTTTTCGCGAGAGCTACGGAGTTGAGCTATCATCGTGGTTACATCACGCTGGGATGACGATTCCAGGCCCACTTAACCCACAAGCTACGGCTCTCATCCACGCCGGACACAGAGGCGTGGTCGCAATGAAGAACTGCGCCCGCAGCTACATGTGGTGGCCGGGAATAGACAAGGATATTGTTGGGACTCGGGGTCGCGTTTGGGCCGGTGATCGCTCCATAGGGATGAGTACGTCCGGGAGTAAGAGCGAGAGAAAAAGGATTTATTCTACATATCTACAGTGGCTCCAGATATGGAAGCCCACTCCATGGGGGAGAACTTTGAATGTCTCAGCTCACTACATGTCTGGGCATATCAGAACACGTCAGGACACACCCACTGAACCAAATGTGTCCGCTTATAAAACAGTCGCCCTCCCCAGTTCCCCACACAAGGGAATTCAATGGCCTTGATGTGGCCAATCAGAGGGGTCGTATTGTCCACAGAACTCCGCCTCTGATATCCAACCTTCGAAGCAAGGACGAGGTAATTTGTAAACAGGGGGTTCACACTCTTTCCACGAAAGTCGTCGACTTGGTTTCTTGCTCTCCGTGACGGTCATCTTGCCAGGGTCGGGAGAGTGACCTTCGCGTTGGTCCCCGCTTCCACGAAGGATGGCGGTTGTCGTCGCTTCTAAGTGAGCTTCTTTGTCATCTCGTCACAGCCGGTGTCAGGCCACGTCGCCAGGTAGGCGGCCGCTGATGAAGGGGGTGGCATCGGGGGAAGCAACCAAAGGATGCGCACTGCCGATTTGGAGCGCTTGTTGACGGTGACAGTGCAGGGTTGCGACGGTGATGAAACGAGCAGCCTCGGTTGAAACAACCCAAGAATGCGCCTGTCGATTCTGGGCGCAACAATATCGAGACACTTGCGGCAGAGTGCACCGCTTGCCAGACCAATCAACGCGCTCCGCCACGAGCCCCAGTTCCGGATTGGGACAGACCGAGCACACCTTGGCACACCCTGCACCTTGATTTCGCAGGCCCAGTTGACGGGTCCACATTTCTGGTAGTTGTGGACGCCTACAGTAAATGGGTTGAAGTTCACCATATGAACAAAGCCCTGTGTTCATTGTAACGTTCGGACTGCCCCACAAAGTGGTATCAAACAATGGAACCCCATTCATGTCGGCAGAAATCAAGAAATTCTATAGTGACAGCGGCATCTCGGCGGCAACACCTGCTCCGTATCACGCAGCCACAAACGGACATGCTGAACGCTGCTACGTTGGAGAGCTAAAACGCGCTCTCGCAAAAGACCCTACAGGGTCAGTACAGCGGCGCATCGCACACTTTCTGTTCAAGCAGCACACAACCGTGCAGAATACGTCGGACCAGACCCCTGCAAAGCTCATGTTTTCCCGCTAGCTGCGAACACACATCTCGGCTGTTCTTCAAAGTCCGCACGAGAAATCTAAGGCGCTCCGCGCTGCCGGAAACTCGAGAAAGGACAAGTGCTTGCCCGCCAGTTTCAACGAAAGCCCGAGTGGGTCCCCGTCATCGTGAAGGAACGCATGGGCCTGAGATCTTTCCTCGATGTCAACGGGACGGTTACCCGCCGACACCTCAATCAGCTACGCCGCTTAAGAGCACATTCCCCGCCGTCTGACACCGCCAAAGGCAGCCGCCCTCAGGCTTCTTTCAACATGGCTTGGCTATTATCAAAGAAACATGACGCTCCTGAACCGACACTCCCGACGCCGCCAGCGGATTCGCCCGAGAAAACCAGCCACAGGTGCGATCCAGACAACTTGGCGCCCGCCCAGCGAAAGTCGACACGACAGCGACGCCCTCCGGACCGCTACCAAGCGCAAAACTAAGGGGGGAGGAATTGATATGTCTACGAGATTGCTATGTCTACGAGATCCCCTTTCTTCCGCTCGCACCAGCCGAAAACGACGCACTCTCTCCCCGTCTCCTGACTCTCTCCCCGTCGGCGGCTCCCGGGAGACACACGAGCAGGCGCGAGACAGAGAGCAACGATAAACGATTTCGGACAGCTCTGCACGCTACCCTCTGAAATAAACTCCGCTACATGTTGCGAACGCCTTTTATTACGGCTACCGTGGACATAACAAAACAGTAACATAGAAATGGAAGATAGGAAGAAGAGGGTGAAAGAGCAAGATGACAAATCTCAAAGAATAAAGCAGAACACACACAGTACAGGTCACGCACACTAGGGTTTGTCACTGGAGGTTACGCTACTAAAGAAAGTTAAAATTGAACAAATAGTGTCTCAGGTCTTGTCATTTGAAAACAGAAATAAGCTACAAACGTGAACCTCACTTATAGGAAAGTCAGGAGAGCGCGATGAGCCTGATCTTGTCGAGACGCATAACCACTGGGTTACAAACATTCTTCGAGTGTCGTACACCACAAGACAAGGAGACGATAGTCCCTCACTATAGCGACGTACGCTGCACAATGAAAGCGGGGTACCGCAAGCCAAGGAGACGGTAGTCTTTCACTAGCGACGTGAGCTGTGCAATTAAAGCGGGACACTCCAATATCAGGTGCTGAAGCAAGGTATATATACGCATGATATCGAGGCTCCCATAGAAGCCCTTCCGTCCTGCAGTGGCGGATTGAGGAGGCACGACAATGCCATCTATATTTCGCGGGGTCAATTTCTCGGTGCAAAAAAAATCATCGTTTGTTGTTTGAGGCTTGTTGCGCATAGTCGTCTATTGCGCCAGCGCACATCAGATCACATACAAAGAGCAAACAGTACAAATGAAGCGTAAGTGAGAACGTACGCCGCAACAGAATGTGACCTTTTTGGTTGTTGATAATATCGCGTCACAATCGATTTACGAGTACACCCATCTATATTTATAGACCTCATTCTATAACGGCAGGTATTACACCGGTGAGCCTTGAGAGTTTTGCATGAATTCAGAGCAATTGGTTCACACTGATTTTGTACTAAGTACCACCATGCATGCGTTCTTAGTACCAACACACATATGTTATTTTGTTGTTAGAATAAAATAAACATTACATTGAAATAGTTCACAGTAACCACACTTTAACCTGCACTAACACAGGACGCGTGCCACCTGTAGCTTTTGTCTGGTACTGAATTCATAGCTAAAACATATTCTTTAGTGAAAATGCAGTTAAAAAAGTTACCGATCAAATATTATAAGGTTGGTATATATATATATATATATTGCCACGAGACAGTGAAGGGGCTGCTACTGTCGGTCGGACGAAGACGACGGCGACGAAGTGGCCAGAGGCGCGCGACAGCCTTGCATCCGTCGCCGCTGCTTGTCCAAACCTTGTATATAGCAATACTCCCTCAATAAACGTTATCTCCGTAACATCTTTTGATGGAGGCGCTGGGTAAACCTGTCAACGTGCCGGCTCCGTCAACCAAGCACGGAACTTCGAAGCGGTCGCCGTCTTGGTTGCTCCGCGATGACCAGTGAAGTGCCGACGGTGCAGCAGCCACCGGCTCGTGTGATTCTTTTGCACCCACAAGACCCGGGAACCTTTTCTGGCACAGATGGCTTGGAAGTCGAACTGGATCGACATGTAAGAACGCGTCAGCAACCGCAACAGGTTGGACCCCACGGTTATGTTAGGCAACGCGATATTCTGTCTGAAAGGAACGGCACGCGTGTGGTACCGGACGCACGAAGATCTTACAAGTTGGGACGCTTGCAAGGCGAAGCTGCGTGAGTTGTTCGCCAGATCATTTGGCCGACAGCAGGCCGCTAAAAAGGAGTTGGGATCTCGTATCCAGACGACCACTGAATCGTACATTTCGTACGTACAAGACGTACTGGGCCTTTGTCGAAAAGTTGACGCAAAAATGGCCGAAGATGACAAGATATCGGATATTTTGAAAGGAATAGCCGACGACGCGTTTAATCTACTGGTGTGTAAGGACTGTACGACGGTCGATGCCATAGTTAAGGAATGACAGCGCTTTGAAGAAGCGAAGAGTCGCCGCATCACCCGCCAGTTCCTTCGGCTACCTAACACCGCCGCCACATCATCATGCGAAGACCCATCGACGCCTGTACCGGCTACAGCGTCAGAAGATGTAACGCGTATTGTCCGCCGCGAACTCGAAGCTCTAGCTCCTACGGCCGTCCCTCCAGACGTTCAGTCAGCCAACTCACTCATACTCAGTGTCAATCATACAAGCAGTCGTCCGCCAGGAGTTTGTGAACATGGGATTATCATCGGCCGTCTGTTACATCCGTACATCCGAACGTACCCCTGCAAATGTCACCCAGAACCAGGTCTACCCTTCGCGCTACAGAAACCCGGCTGACTGGAGGACGGCAGACGACCGACCCATATGTTTCAACTGCTCTCGCGTTGGACACATTGCCCGTCACTGCCGCAGTAGCTGGTCGTCGCCTTCAAACTGGAGCACTGGATCTTGGCGTCGTCCTGGAGACAACATTCGACGGTTTTCCGCTCGCTCTGATCCACATGCTTCCGATGCTTCCGATGCCACCGTTCCACACTCCAGGTTTAGCCGCTCACCGTCCCCACAAGGCCGTCGATCTCGATCGCCGCGACCAAACCGGTCATCGTCCCCTGCACGGCCTGGCACCTGCGCTCCGGAAAACTAAGCCGTGCAGCTCCCGGAGGTGACGCTGCATCAGTGACCCGATATACAAATCCTCTGTTGACTGTACCTACGCGCCGAAATCTTCTGGACATTCAAGTTAACGCCATCACCGGACGCCGTCATATATATATATATATATATATATATATATATATATATATTGCCGCCAGCATACTGAGAACGAAAAGACGCCCGCCGCATCATAGCTGTGTCTCAAAGAACCGCCACAACACAAGCGTCAGGCAGGGCACCGCAAGGCAACGCTGCGCCGCACGTACCCACGCCACGTGGTGACAGAACGGTGGCTCGTGCGCGAGGATCGGATGAATGGCACGCGACAGGAGGTGAAAAAGGAGAGAACAACGTTCAAAGAGGCGACGCTCGCAGGCGTTTTGGTTGAGTGTTGAGTCTCTGGATTCTCAGGCACAGGTTCGCCCAGAATAAATCAGTTTTATTAGAAACGGTTGTCGTAACTGTTGGTTACATTTCTGGTGGAGGTGCGGGGTATGATTCCAAGCCCCACACATGTCAGGGAAGGTAGCCCGGACCCCCGAAGTTTGCCGCCAGCGGAATTGACGCCGGTTCACCAACGCACAAGTCGTCACATACGAGGTGAGCCTCCCGAGTTTGGTCGTCTCACCGAATCACTAAGGGAAGCGACGGCGGTCAGCCTAGGCGCCAGTGCGATGGCTACTCAAGTGACCCCTCCTCACGTCGTCTTTGACTCACCCAAGACGCCAGAATCATTTCACGGAGACACATTTGAGGATGCCGAGGACTGGCTCGAAAACTTCGAGCGTGTCGCCAGATGCAACGGCTGGGACGCAACGAGGAAACTCCGGTATGTGTACTTCGCGCTGGAGGAATCTGCACGCACGTGGTTTCAAAACCACGAAGCGTCGTTTTCATCGTGGGATGACTTCCGACGAGAGCTGCTCGCTACTTACCGGAGCACGGACCGCAGAAGAGGGCAGAGGGTGCTCTTCAGGTGAGAAACCAACGAAACAATGAAAGTGTGACTATGTACATTGAATACATGTCCCACCTCTTCCGCCGAGCTGACCCAAAGTCCCAAACATGGCTGAGGACAAGAAATTACGGCACCTAATGCGCGGTGTTAAACAGGACCTATTTGCAGGCCTGGTATGTAATCCACCCCGCAATGTAGCCGAATTCAGATCAGAAGCGATGACGATGGAGAAGACATTGCAGCAGCGTGCAAGACAGTACAACAGAGATGCAAGCGTCGCATTATTTGAAGTTGGGTCAGGAGCCCTCCCCAGCAACATCGACGCCCTACGTGAAATGGTGAGGTCTGTCGTTAGGGAAGAGCTGCAGAAATTGAAGCTGGTTCAAAGCCTTCCTACGGTGTCATCACTTGCAGATGTCGTACGCGAAGAAGTGCGACAAGTAATTTGTGAACCAGAGACTCAGGTACGGCCCCTAGCACGGATATCATACGCACAAGCTTTACGGCAGGACATTGGACGCGCTGACTCTGCCAGAACTACCGCTACGCCCCAGATGCTTCCTCGCAGTATGCCGTCCATGCCGGAAGGAAGACCACGTAAAAGCGATGTATGGCGTACTCCAGACCGGTGTCCCCTCTGCTACCACTGTGGCGAGGCTGGTCACCTGTATCGGGAATGTCAGTATCGCCGAGTGGGACTCCGTGGCTTCTCCGTGAATGCGCCTTGCCCTCGAAACGGTGAGCGCCCTTACGAGATAGAAGCATTTTTATTTATCTACACGCCGAAACATTCCGTACCCCCAGCAACATGAGCCTCGATCGGCAGCGCCTATGCGTTATCGGTCGCCGAGTCCGCGTCCGTCCTCCATGTCACTGAGGCGTCGCTCACCAAGTCCGCGACGGGAAAACTAGAGCCAGCGACCTGTGGAGGCAAGGCCGCTGACGCCCAGGAAACCGAAGGCCCTCCATTGCTAACCCGACGAGACGACGGCAGTGACACCGCGACGAACAAATGCAGTGATGGCGACGCTACTTCCGAGTTGCGTGTCATCATTGACGACTTCGAAATGACCGCGTTGATAGACACTGGTGCTGACTATTCAGTTAATAGTAGTGTACTCGCCAGAAAATTGAAAAAGGTATTGACCCATTGGACCGGATCTCCGATACGTACAGCCGGGGGACACTTAGTCGAGCCTGTAGGAATGTGCACAGCAAGGATCAGAATTAGTGGCTTTATGTACGTCAGCAGCTTTATTGTTCTACCCGAGTGTTCCCGTGATCTGACCCTGGGCATGGACTTTTTGCAAGCAAACGGTGCCATAATCGACTTGCAAGAATCTCGCGTGTTGTTTACTACGGAAAATGCTGTCGCCTTTTCTGATGTGGAACATCCACGTGTTGCCTCTCTGCGTATTGTGGATGAACACGTGACGGTGCCGGCAAGGTGCAGATGACTGTAAGGAGCGACGCATTTCGAGACTATGAGGGACTTGTAGACGGAAATATCGGGCTGCTACTGGAAAAGCAAATATGTGTGGCAAGGGGCCTTGTTCACCTGCGTAACGGATGTGCGGCTGTCCTCTTGACTAACTTTGGCAATGAGGCACAACACGTGGCGAAGGGAACAGCCATAGCATCTCTTCATGGCTATGAACAAGTTACGGATATATCGACTCTCGACACACCTTCCCTAGCATCTGGGACTTTAAACAGTGTGCTCTTTAGACAGCCGCATTTCATTTAGCCCAGAAAATACGTACGTCAGTGTTACACTAAACAAAGATTTGAGAGGAGCTGAAGAGGCTGCCAGTTGGTAATGGTCCTAGTCGTGCAACCGCTGCTTCGCCTGAGCGCCACCACTTAAATTTACCAGCTTAAGACCGGCAGACCAGATGTGAAGAAAAGAAGACGTTGCGTGTGACTACTCAAGACTCACGTAAGCAGTGGGATACAGACGAAGACTAGTAGCAACATGCGCCGCCAAAGAATAAACAAAGCAAAACCCACCTGTTCACGGCCTTTACGTACGGAGAATGCTCATCATGTTGCGCACGAATTGATGTCCCCATTATAGTCTCTGAAACGGGAGAAATCTATTAAAGTATGTCGCGCATTTCAAGTTAATACGCGTAGATGAGAGTTTAATTATAAATTAGTTTTATTGCGTATGGTTCAGATGTTCTAATTCCCCAGTCGAGTCTCCTAGGGAAGACCAAGGGATTAAAAGCGGAGACCGGTGGTGCAGTGGGGGTGGGTGCTGACGTGACCTGATACGAACTGAGACGTTGAATATGCTCCTGATGGAGTGGGCTTCCTAACCAGGGGCCAGTGTAAATAATGTAAATTAAACAATTTTCCTATTTCCTACTACTGGATGTATTCATCAATGGGCTTGGTGGATTCCTGGCCCAACCGCCACCTCGAGCCGCAACAAGGGGTACACTTTAGACGGATCCGAGCAACAGCATATTGTTTGTAGTCGTCTTGAGTTACCAAAATTGTTTTGACGCGCGATTAGTCAGCTGATTTGTGACGGTTATTTATGTCAAATTCTAAATATTCATTTAAGGGCATAAGTCGGGTTTGAAAAGTTACAGAGCGTGCTCAGAAACACTTTATAAATTTGTTTCCATGTCGTTATCGTTTACATGGTTATTTTTTCCAGGCAATGAGGAAAGCCTGGAAAAGGCGACAACAAAAGCGTTACTGCGCGCTTGCGCCCGTGGATTCGGGTTTCCAAAGAACGAAGCTTGCACGCCAATTTAAAAAGTAAGAAAGCGACCGGCCACGACGTTCAACGTACTCCCCACTCTCGTTGTGAAGATAGAACTCTGCCACGGTCCTAAATGATTAGCGGTGAGCCACTGCTAAACACTAATGTAAAGAGAGTCGTCAAATTTCGATAGGCATGTGGGCTTCGTCCTTTTGAAGCTCCGATTGAGTACGCTGCAATCCAGACCAGCAAGCCCGCAGGGACGTCATTTCTTTAATTATTCGTCGGCTTTCTTCAGAGTCCAGAAAGAGCCACGTATTGATAACGCAGTGGAAAGTTGGAAACAACTTAATTAGTTGCTTCTCAGCACGCTCTACCACTTTTCAAACAAGAATTATGCCCTGAATCAAATATAAAAAAAATCTTGCATAATTAAACGTAATAATTAGCTAACTAATCTCACTTCACAAATAGTCCGAGTAACTCAGGACTCATTCGTCTAAAGTGTACTACTTTATTTTTGAAGTTTGGTTCGATTTACCTGAAGCACACGGTATATCTTCCTTTGTTTTAATGATAATGACCTTGTAGGGCCATGGACGTACACAAGAGGCGTCAATCTCAAACCAAAACGAGCAGATATTTTTTGCTTCTTTTTTTATCGTTACGTCAGCAGGTGCCCGGAGCGCCGGCCAACACCTGCGCGAACGCACCGCAGCTCGAGCCCGTGCGTCTCTGCCGCTACCACAATGGTCATGCCTTGGCCATGGTGCAGCCTGCACAACCTTATAAAAAATAAGACTTAAGCGGCTCCTCTAGTACTGAACCCTATTACTGCGACAAAAGGAGTCTTTAACTGTGGACAGTTAAACCACCTTGCTACTGCTAAAAGTGTTACCCTTTCCTGCTGCTTAGGAACGCTGCATGTTGTACCGCTTAGTACTGGTAGTGGCGTTTACGAAGACTTACCCTTACCGTTTTAGAATGGATTATAGCCCGACGTGAGACTCCTGTAAGTGTGAGGAGACGACTGAGGGCCTGTTGTGTATCTGCCTTGTCAGGACGTCCAACGCCGTTTCCTCCAGACAACATTAAACCAGTTCGAGTCGAGATCGTTTTCTGACTCAAAGATACTCAGACCGTGGCCACAACCATCGGTGACACAAAACGCTATTCGTGCACTGGTGCAGTCCTTCACTGGCTTGAAAGACCGTTTAATATAGTTCTTTGAATCCTCCCGCGTGCCCACAATGTTGCCTCTCCCCCTTTTGCTCTATTTCCCATTTCCTTTACCCCCACTGTAGGGTAGCAAACCGGACGCTCGTCTCGTTGCCCTCCCTGCCTTTCCTCTCCTTCCTATCTCTGTGTGTGTGCTTTAGAGATCCCTATGACCTGACTATCAATCACGCTGGATTATGTCATGGTGTATTGTTTGAATACACAGAACAGACATGCGATCACTGGAACCACTGTGTAGCTCGAACTCCTGATCTATACAAGCCACCGTATTGGAGCTTGCATCGTCTGCAGCTCGATTAATGTAGTACCGGTGGAAGACAAAGCTTTTTTTTTCTTCTTCACCCATGATGAAGGCGGAGATGAGAAGGCGGCCTGACAACGAGATAATAACATAGATGACAACAGTGTTTGTCGTCAGCGTAAGAAAATGGACGGACGGAAGGACAAACCAAATCCAGTTTTGATGTTAAGGCTGAACAGAATAATTGTGTTTATCATTACAAGTATCTAGAAACGATTTCTGGATGACAATAGGTGACTCTGTATACCAACTTCAACACGAAATAATTTCCTGAGAATTGTACCTTTAGAGACAGAAAAAAAAATCTGGGGCTTCTGAAAACGAATACATCAAGTAGACTGGTAACAGGGGAGGACATCATGTCTGAGTGGTTTCCGGCTCTCTCTTGCATCGTCGGCAACGACTTTACGAAAAGGCAAGCTGGTTTGCCCACCTAGGACACCCAGACAAATAACCTGGACCTTATGCTACACTGGAGGTCAGTTGTGAGTGACCGGTAAACGCGACGGTGAATGAAGCAAGAATGAGACAGTAGTTCAGACAGCCGCATTATATAGTATGACAGCAGTCTAGAAAATATAGGACTGAAATCAAAGCTTTGTATTTGTAGAAACTGCTTGCCATTAGCCAATTGACGTTCTCAGGAACTATACTTGGGCACAAGCTTCGGTGAATTCGGGTCACAGGCTGTTTTTATTGTGGGCATGGTTAGGCCTTTACTGAAGGAAGGAATAATATCTGGAACCTTACCGCAAATGATGTCTAAGGTGCACAGCGTGACCAACGGTACGATGTCGGTGCGCTTGCCAGGTGAACACATTTTCCCAAGCTTGTCGGCAAGTACAGTTGACTGAGTGTTTATGGTCGAGCTGAAATCTTCGAGAATGCGAAAATGGAATGCTGGAGTAAACATTCGCCTCCTTGCTCTCCACTTGTTACCTGCACTGGGAAACACATAAAACATTCGTGTGCTGTGAAAGTATTAATTCATAAAATGCGCTCTTCCGCGTTTCAATAGGTATCATTTACAACTTACACTATTAACCCCCGGACAGTACCACTGCTAGAATGTTGTTCCGTGATTCGATAAGACCTAGTTATTTCAATCGCGCTGTGATTGAAATAAAAAACTGAAACGAAATTGCAATGGACACTCAATAAACGAAACTCGCTCGTTTTAGGATTAGGCCTTTCGATCAAAACAGCTGCCTCTGACACATGTTCTAACTTCTGAGTCTTGTGATGTTATTTTTATAGAAGGAATCCAATTGACTTCTCTTCTCTTTTAAACTGAACTCATCTCTAAGTTGCCCGGCTCCGAAGGGCAATCACTCTAATCATGATTGTGTGCGATATATGAAACGCGAAAGCAAGAAATAAAGATAAATCACCTGAGCAGACGCTTGCTTGAACCATTATTTTCCTTTATTTGGTAGTACATATATATATATATATATATATATATATATATATATATATATATGTATATGCAGCTTGACATAGTGCTTCACGACAAGGGTCTCAGCTCTGGTTTAGCCGAATCATTCGAGCGATACAAACTGTATCGTATTGTTTTGTGCTGTAGCTCTTAACGGTTTCGAATTTCAGTGGGCGGGATGATTGTCTCCATGTCCGAACTGCAAATCAAGAAAGCGTGCTTTATTTTACAAAAGTATTTGCCCTGCTAAAGTCGTTGCACGCGGGATCGAATCCCGGCCACAGCGGCCGCATTTCGACGTGGGCGAAATGCAAAAATGCCCTTGTACCGTTTATTGGCTGGACGGTAAAGAACCACAGGTGGTCCGGAGTCTCCCACTACGGCGTGCTTCATAATCGATCATATCGTAGATTTAGCACGCAAAGCCACAGAATTTCATTTAATTTGTAATATTGCAAAAAAAAAAAACAGTCTGGCGCTTTCAGCCTTACTCCTAAGCACTACAACTTCCAAGCATTGCCTGTATTTCTCCTGGCAGTGTTATCAGAGGGAATTATTAGCAGATGGAGATCCAAATAGTACAGGCCGCACTTGATTTCGGTTTGCTCATCAGGCACGCATCAAGCTCACCAAATAATTTGAGGTCATTGAGAAGTGTGTCATCGTTCCTGGATTTTATTTCCCATTGCACATTTCTTTCCTAATCATGTTTTTAAGTACTCATACCTAAACATTGTATGCATGTTGCTGGAAGGCTTGAGTCTGATAATCAGATGTCTAATTTAATATTACGGGTGGATTTGAAAAGATGAGGTGTAAATGTAGCATATATTGCACATCAATGTGCATAGAATACTTGTTCAATAAAAAAATACGGAACATCGGGTCATACTTCTGTTTAAACAAATTGAAAATTAACAGCAATGAATTAATTAGGCAAATGTAAATGCTGTTTATTAACTTAATAGTTTCCTTTTGAAGGGATGGCGTTGCACCGTTATCAATTACGATTATAGTATCAGGCCGCCTTTCCTGATGCGCTTGGAGGTCATGTAGAAACAACCGCACCAGGTTTCTTTCTTTTACTAGCCACGGGAATTAATTTCACCTCAGTGTTTCGACAGAAACGAGATGCAAAAGCAAGGTGGCATCTGAAAATAATGCCCACAAGCGTTTAACAGCCGCTGTCCTTTTGAGTAAATTTGTGTCAATATTGTTCTGCTGTCGATGTATGGTTTTGTTGGGCTGTGCAATATTACGACGAGGCTTCATTCATATTTGCTGGTTACGATATTTTGTTCTGAGGCGTGTGTAAAACACTTCTACACAAACTACTACACGCGCTGACACATATCTAGCATAATATATACATTATTGAAAGTGAGGGCTAATTGGTATATAATTTATGTCAGACGGAACTTCACATCCAGTGCATATTACGCTTTACACGCTTCCGCAATGGCCATAGTTTGTTTCATTGCTTTCGCTTATCAGCGACAGTTAACAGTTATTCGTATCAGTATACCTCACGCATTGTGTGCCCCGAAGGCACAATGAATAAATAAATAAATAAATAAATAAATAAATAAATAAATAAATAAATAAATAAATACCAGTATAATTAAGCCTAAAGAAAACAAAAAACATCGCTTAATACTTTTCAAATTTTATTTCCACCTAAAAATTCTGTTTTTTCGGCTATACATGTTTTCACAAGGACTTTCACCGGCTTATTTCGGTGGATAATTTCCTCGCGGTAAACTTACTGGTTATTCTTTTTTGAATATGTCTAGTTCACTAATCTTATTTAACTCTGAAACGAGCTATATGACTGTAGATTCTGCTCTTTACCACTGTAGTTTTATCGAGTGCATAGAATAACCATGCTTTTGAGAAGCAGTCTTAAGCAGGCACAACGCCATATGGCGATGTGACGATGCAGGAATCAAGAGTGAGTGCATTTGATATCGAACAAATAGAATAAGACTTTCGTAGTAACATCACGGCGGGCGGGTACAAAACTCCAACGAATAACACAGAAAAAAAAATACCAGGTATATAAGACCACACGTTAGCATAAATCAACTAGTTCAGTTCATTCGCCGCTCTGTGCGCTACGCGAAGGCTACAAGCACCGGGGCTCCCCCAACTCCTCTGCGTACATTCCCTCCACGCTTTTCGCTTTCATCGCAGTGGTAGAAAAAACGAACGCAAAAAGGTAGAGATCGCTTGAGAAGCACGCTGACGCGTTACTTCGGCTCTTTGCATCAAAGCGCGTGCATGTGCACCAATTGCAGTCTGGTAAATTTGCTTTCACGTGCTATTTTCAGCTGAAACCGAATTCCGGGGAGAAAACATTTCTCATGTTTTTATTTTCTTTGTTGCTGAACGCTGAACTCCAGTTATTCTGTTCTTTTTCCATCTACGACTATTGTTTCATGCGTTTTATACATTTTTGCCTATTCGTAAGCTTCCCTAATTCGATTCTACTTCTTGGCATATGTGATATGTGATTTTTTTTTTTTACCTGAATAGAAAAGCTGAACTGCACACGCAAGTATTTTTCTAGTGGGAACTATTTTCATGCCCTTTTCTCCCCAAGATGACATTACCCCTCAGTCCTGAGCTCCGCCGATGAATTTTTCCAGGCACTTCTGGACCTAGTCCACCAAATTAATCTCTGGGGATTTACGTGCAAAAATCACGATACGATTATGAGACACGCCATTGTTGGGGACTCAGGATTCAATCTTACCACCTGGGGTTTTATAAAGTGCACCCAATGCACAGTACAGGGGCGTTTGTGCATTTTGCGCCCATGGAAATGTGGCCCCCGTGGCCGCGATTTGATCCCACTCCCTCGGGCTTAGCATCGCAACGCCAAAGCCACTACGCCACCACCGCGGGTGGACGCAGTCCACCAGGTGGCGTTGGTCGTTGCTGAATCTTTCACTCCGGGGTTTAGGGACAGTGGAGGCGATATAGACTTTAGGCGGGTATAAGTAACCAAACGGAGATTATCTGATTGGTGGCTAAAATCAAGGCAAGAGTGAAATTTCACCCTCCGATAAGTACAAATATATTACTAGTCACAGCTAGGTGGCCTGAGCCGCCGCCTGATTTCAAAGGGTTCTGCCTTATCCATCCATCCGTCCATAGCTAAAACGAGCGAGTCCGGTGTAGTGTGGATTCCGAGAGTTTTAGAGTGTCCAATATTCGGGTAAACGCAAGCGGACTGGGCGCTTTACCGGATGATCGGAGGCGTAAATGTGAATGGCAGAGCACGGTGCCCAGCCACCTAGTGGCGCAGAGCTCAACCAGACCGACACAGCTCACATTGCGAGGTATTTTTACTTTGCTGCTGATGTAAATTTTCGGCAGCGACGTAATCGTGCTCCTGCTGAACCTACATACCAGCAGCATAGTAAAATACACTTGGTTACTGCAATATTAGCTGTGTTTGTCTGGTTGAGCTCTGCCCCACTAGATGGTTGCACCGTGCAGGCCATTGGCTTTTGCGCCTCCGCTAATCCGGTATGACGCCCAGTCCACTTGCGTTTACCTCAAAACTTTCACGCTAAAGACTTTGTATTGCGCCTCCCCCGTGACGGTGGCCTACAGCGCAGGAGTGGTGCTAGGTCCCTAATGGTTTGCCTCTGTGGGTATTTGTGGCTTGTAGAGGAGACATCGATGGTTCGAGAGTTAACTCGGCGCGCGGCCGTCAAAAGATGTCATTGTCCTGCAACGATGAGGGCCGCAGTGGTGCGCGATTGATCACGTACGCGACGACAGGAGAACGCGTTCCTTTCGCGGCCTCGTCGTCAGCACTGGCTCCAAGGACGATGCGTTGATGAGAACGACCGTGGTGACGGAAGGGTATTCATCTACGCTGTGATAAGTGCTTCCGTCGCCCAGGCGTTCCAACAAGGCGCACCTCTCTCGCATGTGCCAGATATGGGTTTTTCGCCCACACGCCCATCGCCGCTCACGCGACCGTTGTCGCTGCTTTTGGAACGAGGAGCTTCGTATTTTCAGCACTTCACCGTGTCCTCGATGACAACGTTCGCGATAATTTTTATATTATTGTGAATTCACCTTCAGGGCACCAGGCACATTTCGAGAGCCATCAATTGTATAATATGAGCCTTGCGTAGCCGGTCTTGCTACAGTTTTGAATTAAATTAGATGTATATTCATCGCCTCGGATCTTCGTGCAGCGAGCGTAGTCTAAGCAAAGTTGTGCACGCATGTATCCTGCTATATAAATACAACCACGGCCAGCCATGTCCGTGTGGTGTCACATCGCTCTTTATTTAAATTTTGGATTCTATAATGGTGCCCTAACAGTACTGTTCTGATTAAATATATGAATTGTAGAAACTGGGGCGGAAACAAAAACTCTACTACTTCCGCGGTCTTCCTTCAACAGCAAAAGAAAAAAGAAAAGAAAGATAAAGAAAAGAGAAAAGAAACAACTCGCTACAAAGATAGCTCCAAAAATAATAAGCAGTTATATTCACTGTACCACGCAAACATAAGAGACCATCTGCACGCCCGCATTGCACCTGACGAATACGAGTATAGGATGTACCACTGTAGTCGCAATCAAATGCCAACGACACACTAGCCTATTTCAAATGTCGTTTACAGCAACAAATTAAAATTTGCAACAGTTGTGGCAGTGTTATTCCGCGTGTTATTTTATTATTTAACGTCTTTTTATTTTATGTACTCCGGTGATGCCGGCCGCATGTGTGACGTACCTGTTGTGTAAATATACTTGTCAAGCTGCAATAAAGAGTGTTGGTTTATCGCTGGCTTCGCCCAGCACACGGGCGTTTAAGGCGGGGTTGTTCTTAGGGAAACGCCACAACAGCATACACCGATATACGGTATCAGCTATCACAGTAGCTTATCTACACCTGTGTCCGCTAAAGGATCTCTTAAAAGGTCCTGAACCTTTCGGTGCAGTTGACTCCTAGTCCATGGTTCAAGTATTTCGTTACAGATAATGATCACTTGTCAAATCTTTCTAGTTTAGTCTCTGATGCCCTTTCTGCAAAGTATTCTGGGCGCTCAAGGAGGACGCAGTTAGGGTTTTCATTCTCGTGTACAGAGCAGCCCACAGAGGAAGTTGAGCCACGCGCCCTGAAGACATACTTTTGTCTTACATATTACGAACGTCTGTCCTTTCCTCTCTTCCCTCGACCGTGTCTTCTTTCGCTAGAACAATGTTAGCATTAATGTCGATATGCGTCGCGGAAGTCTTGCGCTAATTCTGAATAGCGGTCAATTTCATATGCAAGAGATTTCTTCTTTTTGTCATGGGCGCCGTCATATTGCGTAGGCAGTGGCACCATCTATGGGCAGTCGGCATGCTGGCTTGCGCACGCGCTCCCAGTTGTATGCTAGGTATACGCTCGGCGGCAGTTTCTGGTGGTTGTTTTCGCGCTCGCGTCGTCTATTTAGCATGACTTGGCGTCTTCTATAGGTTGGAAACGGTTCTACAAACCATACTGAAGTGATTCAAGTCGGCATGGCTGGAGTTTCTGGTGGCGTTGAGGTGGACGGAGCACTCAGTGCGATGTGTGCGTGCATGTTTGAGCATACAATCAGCCTCGGAGATCAGTTGTGTATTCCTGAAAATTTCTTTCACTTATGCGACCTTACTGCAGCATTCTCACTGTAGCTCTAAGCTGTTATTTAGCACCAATGAGTAGTTACGAAACATATGACGATCCTAACAGCGTGGGTACCGTTCGGCTTTGGAATAAGTTGTGCTGTTTACTTTTGCAAGCTGTTGCCTGCACATGCATTGCGAGAATACCTCGTTTGTTGGACGAGGTTGTCGCCTACGAATAAAATAGCTTTAGTTAGCAATAACAGCTTACTCTACAGTGTGAATCACACCTGTCGAGTGGGCGAGCGAACGGCTGCGGACTGCGCGAACGTCCGAAGCAGTGGTAGATGTTGGTTTATAGACCTGTTTGTGTTTTATATCGCATGGTCCAAGCATGCGGCGTGATCATGGGAGGTCTTACTGCGACATTAGCCCGTCTTTTTTTTTTTTCGCGACAGGAGAGGTTCTAGCCCAATTATTTTTTTGTGCGGTCTTTTTCGTCCCATCCTCAACGACGCACTCAACCGTCTTACGGAACTTGTGTCCTCATAAATAATATTCGCAGATTCTTTTGATACCTTTCCCTTTGAATATTACAGCTTTAAAGGATAAAAAAACAATGCCAAAGTACAAACCTTATATGTATCATGCTGGTTTACCAGCTGCAATGATAGCTGTGTTGAGCAACGCCATCGGCCTCATACAGAAAGTTAACGTAGACCTAGCGTAGCGATTTCAAGTATACTAGACTTGGAATGTGTGAGAACGATACTGATGGGTAACGCAAATGTATTATAGCGATTTTCGCTTAGATGTTTCGGGGTTGTATTGGGTTGGCCGTACACGTACGCTCGCAATTCACAGACGTCGGTTCTTTTCAACGAGTGAACAAAGATACAGCCAAGACATCTGACAAACCCATGCACACACCGCGGCTGATGATGCACGTCGCACGTTTGCGCAGCTAAGAGAAATTTCCGCATACTGTAGTTACCGCTGCACCGAAATTCTTCACACTAGTTCTTCGACAGTCTTGTATGAACCGACATCCCGTAAGTTTCACGGAGAACGAGCTAAAGCATCTCCAAATCGTTCCGCAGGACGCGACTGCAACACATTCAAGAAGCGCCGCGCCGATAGCGCCGGCTAGCACAAGCCAGAGAGGAGGAAAGGCTCGCCGCGCTCCCTTATCTCCTCGCCCGATAAAAATGTTTGTAGGTAGCAAAGTCCTTTGAAAGGGTGAGGTAGCAACTTCGTTCATGGGCCTGCAGCTGGGCATCGCGTCGGACTCAAGGTCTGCGCATACCAGCTAGCTCGTTATTTATTGTCCTCTCACATTATAATTAACTGCAGTGACGGAGCACTGACTTTATGGAATCACATGCTTTTAACGAAAGCAGATAATATAGATAAAACCCTGCGGGCTTTAAACACATCCACATTACCTTGTATTGTTCTGACTGTATGCTCCAGTGCTTCACTGAAAGTCATATGCAGGAGCCTGCCCAACATGTTTCTCGGCTGTGACGTCCTAATTTTTGTACGATTATATAGCTGTTAAGGAACCTCAGAAAAGAGGTCCCTTAACAGCCTAGCTCATTTTTCTCTTTAAGCATAAAAAGCACTTCCGCCACTATATATACATTTGTCACGACTGTCACAAGAAAAACAGTCTACCGCACTTATCTCCAGCCCCCCCCCCCCCCCCTTCCTCGCCACCTAAACGCGCGCACACACACGCGTACAAAAGCTTTCCTCGAAGCCAACAAAAGCAATGTTGATGTAGGAGCCTAAAACTTCAACATTAGTAATTTTACTGTGTGGTTCAAACTTGATTGCCACATTTCAAGGTCTAATCTTTTAAGAGGGTTATGCAAAACAGGGCCCCGTATTTGCAAAACCTCTCTTTCGTACAAGACCCGTGCATGATTGGTCATCGCCGACGCGGTCGCGTGGTTATCACACCGATCGCGCTCATGAGTTGCGAGCGCCCTATTTCTGGTGAATAAGAAAACGCTGTTACGTAAAAAAAAAGTTTAATGAATTCGCGCTGTGGTTTTCTTTCGCTGATAACTATAGCCAAAAAAATAAATATTGAAACACAACAGTGATGAAGCTGTTGTGTTTGATCGACTAGTTGCTAGTTAATTCTCTTCAAAACTACAGCATAAATTAATGTACAAGCTGCATGACCATCTAAACGAGAGAATGCATTGCCTATTACAAGGATACGAGTATGTAAACCTCTACGTCAGATATACGTATTCATGCAATGTGCTGAGTGGTAGTATTACACACCTTGTAAGTAGGCCAGTTCCCAACCAGTTGTGCAGTAGTCCGTACTCCGACCCCTTTGCAAGAAGTGAATGGCTCGAGAGCACTTCCTACGATGAAAAAAGATGCACGAATGACTTTTTTTTCCTTAGTGTTGTATTATTTAGGATCTCGTAAGTTCTCCATATAATCATATTTTCTAAGACAACGATGTTGGGCGTGTGGAGTATACCATAGTTGCGGAGTGGCAACTCCGGAGTTGGAATGATTTCGGAATCATTCCACAATTTTAAACTTGCGGAATGGAATAGGAACCCAAATTTCCGGAATGGAGTTGGAATGGAATGGGCACATAGTCCTGGAGCAGTTAATGGTTATTTTAAGCGAGTCTACAAAACCGGTAAAATTTCCAATTGGAATAAATTAGATTTGGCTAATGTATTACATGTATTTCTCAAATTTTATTCAATCCTGGCTGTTTCAGTATATACCTACATGCGACTACAACAGGGTATGCTACCCCTTTATGCTTTTGAAGTCCGGTAAACATTCATGAGCTACAAAGTTCAAGTGCATGTCAAGAGAGAAACTTTTAGTCATTAAGAATGATTCTGTTTGGCGAGAACGTGCTTTACGATACAAGGATGGGGGCCAAAACGACTTTGCAAACGGCTGCACCTTGCAAGAGCCCACAGTGATTTAAAACGAGCGCCATGTTTTTTCGAACACTGTGGAGTATCAATAAGCGATAAAAAGTTGTCAGAGAGGTGTGTTGAAAAAAAATTGTGCGCTTTAATATACCACTAAAAGTAAAACAAAAGACGATTTTGCAAAGCGTGTCAAAGCATTTCGCATCTATATTCGTCATCAAAGTGACAGAATATTCCAGCTGCATGCATCACATGCACAATTCTATATTATTTTCCCCTTTGCTATACGCGAATAAAAATAGTTACGCAAGAATTGCATATTTCAGAAATTGTGAAGTTTTTTTTTTTAGAAAGGGGCAAGCTTGTATCGCCGTGGGCGATTTGGTCTTGCATAGCCTAACACTTGTGCAGCTAAAGTGAACCCAATTTCAATGGTTACGAGCGGGCAGCTGTAGGCTATAGTATTTCCAAAATCGGTGCATTCTGCTGACTGGTATTAGCGTCACGTTTGGGTGTAAAAAATACAATAAAAAATAAACAGACCTATCCTTATATTGAAGCAAGATTGCGTAAACACGATGAGGTGAAATTTCGCATATGAAAGCACCAACCATTAAAGACCTTTTTTCGCCTCAATATGATGTTAAAGAAGCCAAGCGCGTAACTGAGTCCTTCCTCTATCTCTTCGCTTTTATGCATGTAAGGACTAGAGAGGAGATTCAGAAGATGGGACCACATGACAGGCTGCTACCTACCCCAAATTGACACATCACGTAGATTTTTTTATGGCAAAAACTGAATAAAAATTCATAGTTTGCAATTTCGTCATACATTCGTGATTTCTAAAGCATGCCGCTAAGACATGTTTGTTTATGCTATTTGATGGTCAAGGCAGTAGGAGTGTCAGATGTAACTAGAAGACTTCATGGAAAAATAAATTACACATCCTGTAGAGCGAAAACTTCATGAAAAGTGAAGTACTTATCTTATATACGTGTTATTGAAGCAAAGTCCCTAAATTATGGGTCATGTATTAACTAGGCATGTGCTCTACTCGAAAAATTCATGTGCCCACCATCTGAGTGTTCGTGCAACGCTTCTTTTAAGGGTTTCTCCTAAAGTTTTAGGCAGAGAGATATTTGCCAAAACTAAGTTTGAGAAAAGGATAGAAGAACAGTAGATATTGGAGAGGTTACAGGCAAAAGGCAATGCGGAGATAAGATCCCACAAATCGTACAGGTTTGTTCTTGTGTGGAAAATAAGTATATTTAACACTATTTGGAATTTTGTTAAGACTTCGCAAATATGTTTTAATTGTTAGGCACGCAAGCGCAAGTCGTAAAAAATTTAAAGCCAGCGTTTCATTTCCTGGAACCGGGAGAACGGAATAGGCTAGCTCATTCACTCCAAGAGTGTTAGTGGCCCAACTCTCACCATTACGGAGTTACACGGAATGAAATTGCGAGGGATCTCTATTCTCCGAAATGGAGTGGGAATGGAATGGAGGACCCCGCTCTGCAAATCTGGACTATACACGTTTAAATGTTTGTATCCTGGAAAATGCTACTTGCACGGTAAATTATGTAGCAGATGGCGCGGACTACCCAGAATTGTGTTTAGCGCTAAGCATCAAGCAATTGTTTGCACAATTTTTAGCGAATAGTGGCTATCTGAATAAGTGAGAAATGGCACATACCTCTACAAACTCTGCTTTCTGGAGGCTAACTGATGGCGTGGTCCCAATAAAAAACATATGCATCCCGTGCTTTCTATAAACATGGTGGAAACCAACGACAGCAGAAAACAGAGCTGGAAAGATAAAAGCGAGATAGGGAGCTAAAGATGCAACATAAATTGGGAGCACCTTGCACACTCAATGTTTGCATTGATACGCTCTAAGAATAAATTCCGTTTTAATGCAACAGTATATTACAAAGATGAAGCATTCTACCCGGGTTTGTAACACAGGCCAAACTCGGACGCAGTGTGTTCAAAGGCGAGGGTAGGTCGAAACTGATATCAGTGCACGATATGCGTCGTTGCAAGGGTTCTAATGCGATAGCAGTATACAGGATAACGCGATCATCGGCGATGTAGGTATGTCCCCGGCAAAGCAACTAGCGTGGTGAGAGCGATGGGGCGGGGAGCGGTAGGAGGAACAGAATGGTGTGACTTAGAACGGCAGGTAAATGGAGGAGCGGCCGGTGAGCTTGATTTCGTTAAGCTTTCCACCGAACTGCGGCTCTGTCAAGGTGGTTGTAATAAAGCGGCACCTTTGGTCCGCATGAGTATACCTATATGTATGTTCGCGTGGTTATGTAACGATAGGTACGGTCAGTGTTTAGTAAGATCTACAGGGATGCCAGCATGTTATGTTATACTATATAGCGATAGCTGTGAGGTGTACGTATACATCGTGTTTAAGTGCAACAACAACAAAAAAGCAGTCATAGTGCTGTAGTGTTTTTGTTAACCGTAGATGACGTAGGATCGTAGGGAGCAGCAGGTAGACAGCAGTATATCATAATGTGATAATACCTCACAGATAACCATGAGGTTGTTGAAGTCCTGCTGATGCAAAAAGATAATCTCGGGTTTTTAACCAGATAAGCTGATAGCGTGATAGAAACTGCGTCGGCGTAAGCTTCCACAAATTGTTGTATTAAACCAGTAGGGCTTGCTTTACATTAAGGTAGTATATTGGTACTTGATGTACCGCATTTTATTAAAGAGAAGCTTTCTATGTCTCACAGATTCACCCGTGAGCGCCGAAAACGCACTGCAGGAAAGCCAACTTACACAATGGAACTATTTGCGCATCTGCGCACACAATAGAACAACGGCGCACGACATACGTATCGCAGAACGCTACAGTTTACATTCGCAGTTGTACCGATAAGAACAATAAGAACTGCAACGCCCCGCAACCCAGACGAACTGTATATATATGCATTGCATTACACGCGTCACGCAATGCATTCCCGGCCGTCACCACGGATAGGCCGCGAGTGCAGCGCACGGCAGTACAGCCTGCGGAACGCGAACATAAGCGCGAGCGCGATGGTGCCCGTAAGGCTGATTCCGTGTATCGCCAACGGCAGAGCCTCTGACCGTCTACCATAGCGATCACAACGTAATACTGTGCTAGGGTAGAGTCGTCCGTGAAAGTGTCAGTGTGTGCGTGTAATCCACGGCTACATGATATAAAATAAAGGCTATGCAACTTAACGAAATGTGTCTTCATACAACTTCAACGTTCAAAAAATACAATCCTAAAAAAGCAATCAAATCACATATGCATCGCATCGGGTCGCTCAGCATTTCTTGGGTTCGTTGCGTGGTCGTTGGCTTTGGACTTGGACTTTGATTCAGTTTGCATGAGAGAAAGCTTCGCGTTCAACCATATTTCTTTAAAGAAGGGCTTAGATTTTTTTTTCGATTCGTCTGTTTATGCAAGTGACAGAAACACGCCACTTTTCGACAACTGCTTCTCGTATTGTGCTGTATGTTCATGCACTCCCGCCGGTTGGATAAACGGGTGTCGATGTCACTCACAACCTCCAACGCACACGCATTGTGGTGGAGATACCAACTGGTGCTCCAGAACCACTGGTCTCGAATAGGTGACGTACTTAGCTGGTAACAGATGTTTTACGGTGGAAGCTCCCAGTGCACCTAGCCTATGGGTACAACTTGGAGCCTCTTACAAAACAGTTAATAACACAGTTTTCGAATGGTTGTCTTATCCCGCGATCACCCAAAACACAGATCGTGTACCGCGTCTTTGCGCTGCATGAAGTGGTCACAGAATGAAAGCATTATTCGGTTTAGGCACCCACAATATAAAAAAAAAATACTTGCAGGACATGTGCACTCACATGCGCTGAACCACTGTTGGTCCTCCTTGTGAGCAGCTTTTGCACAACGACAACAGGTTCACGTAAGGCAGAGGTTCACGTCTGCATGGTACACCCTTCAGGTTGCGGAGCTTTCTCAACTGAATCAACTTCACTATAAATAGGACAGCCACGACTGCTGAGACCACTAGTGAGATGCACCATGCAAGAGCCAAAGCGAAGAACGATGCCGCTCCAGCCACACCGTTCAAGCTCAGGAAGCCAGAAGAGTGATACGTCACGGAAGACGACATTTGTAGGTGTTGTCACAGGTGCTGTAAGAAAAAAAAAACAGCCTTGGGTATTCCTTTCACACAAATAAAAAGCAGGGGTCAAGGGCAACATAGTCATCATATGGCAGCTAGACAGAGCCCGCGCATTTCAAAGCTGTTGGAAACAACAGTTTTAATCTTACATGCATTTCTTGCTCAGCTTATAACCTTACTAAAGGTTTATAGTCCCTCAACAATGCACCGCTTCACGTAGTCAGTCGCTGACGGCCCGCGGTCGCATACGAAATATCAAATTCCTCTCAGGGCTTTGAATACTTACTACCATACCTTAAAACGAAGCCAGATTTTTGACGTTTGGCCAGCGCAAGTTTATGCACATCTTATGGTACAGAAAGGCAGGCGTGCAAACACGTACGCAAGGAGAAACGATAAGGGAACAAAAACGGCGTTCGCGTTGTCCTTTTCGTTCTATACTTGTGTCCGTGTCTGCACGCCTGTCAATTTCAGTGACATCAATCCTTAATACCCACTTGCTCAACTTTCAGTCGTTCTAAGCTTCTGTTCTCCTGCATCCCCTAGGATGCAGGATGTTATGGGGCTTCTGCTTCCAAACACGTCGACAAATGGGCGCCAGTGTCTGCCTTTCCTCATCAGACAGGAAGCAGAGAGGGAGAGCAGGACCTCAGGTTCATGCACCACGTGCTAGGCAACTTTCCGAACTGGCAGCTAGTGCACCAGCATGGCCTAAAAGATCGGCCACCATGAACTTATTCCGAATGGTTAATGTATGATCAAGTATTGCTTACTTTGCTGGCATAAAAAGCTGAAAAAAAAAAAAAACAAGCACCTTGCCAATGTTAACAGGTCAAATGGGCTTCGGTGTTTTTCAATGCACCCGACAACTTTTGAATTGACGCCTAGATAATTACCGGCCGCATTCCGGAAGGTTTCCGTTCGTAAGAAGTGTTTGTTTCTAAGAAGTGCTTGTCATTGACAGGCTGCCTTCGAGTATGCTACCATGTTTTGCCGGTCGGTGCATGTCTTTGCGAACGGTTCTAGGCTACGAACTGCTTTGTAAATACTGGCCAAGGTTAGTAACCCAATTTAAGTCGTAACTCTAATTTCCGGAATCAAAAAAGAAAGCAGAACACATAAGTAGTAGCCACACACATTCCATAATTTATTTTTGCAGAGACCTTCATTATAAGCTAAAACAATCTGGAGATGCACCCGGAGCAATTTCATTTCCCTTTCTGTCACACTCTTCCGAAAGAAATCCTCTCAGACAAGTGTGCACGGGCACGCAGTTACATGTTTGGCAGCGTTTAGTGATTAGAGAAACGAGGCCCAAGTTGCTATGGATGCTCGTGGGCGCTCTTATACGCTTGCATTGCAACGGCAATAATAATTTAGTAAGCCACCTCATGCCTGCCAGCTCCACATGCAGCCACCTGTAACAGTTACTTTCTCCGCTACTCGAATCGTTTACACTAATGGCGAATTCCACTGGGAGTACAGGAGCAGTGCGCCGCGCAGTGCGGAGTCGGATGGCAGCGCAGTGAGAGCAGGGACACTCGAACTGCCACTGGAATGCGGGGTGCATCCGGAGAGCAGGTGGGAGGGGGACGTGCGAGAAGAAATGCACCATGTGACTAAAGCAGCCGATGTCCGAGCAATATCTTCGGCAGAGCGGCAAAACACGAGTGATCGTGTTGTGATCTTTCGGGCGGAACGCTGTCACCGTTTGCGGCCACGTATTACATCATCATCTTCATCATCATCCTATATTTATGGCCACTGCAGGACGAAGGCCTCTCCCTGCGATCTCCAATCATCCGTGTCTTGTGCTAGCTGATTCCAACTTGCGCCTTGGAGATTAACTTGGAGGTTAACAAAGAAGCTCGACAACAAATTAAGGACCGCACAAAGAGCGATAGAACAAAAATTGATAAGACCTAACGTTAAGAGACAGGAAGAGAGCGGTGTGGATCAGAGAGCAAACGGGGATAGCTGATATTCTGATTGACATTAAGAGGAGAAAATGGAGTCATGTAATGCGTAGGATGGATAACAGGTGGACCATTAGAGTTACAAAATGTATACCAAGAGAAGGGAAGCGCAGTCGTGGACTGCAGACAACTTGGTGGAGTGATGAAGTTAGGAAATTTGCAGGCGTACTACATACTTTTGTGCAAAGACGACGCACCCCACAACGTTTCCACCTGCGAAGATTATCTGAAACTGCAACTTGAATCTGAAGTTGAGCTCCAGCAGCTTTCGCTGCTCTCACTGTCGAGCGTCTCAAGCACTTCAGCAAGGTGAAGACGCTTTGCTTCCACTGTCCCCCGCGCATCCGACGAGAAGCAAGGCGGACTATAGAAATGTTAGGCAATGTTGCTGAATCGCTGCGAAGCTCGCTTGTATCACCGACGTCAAAATCACCGGGCCAAAACACCAACTACGCTTGGCTGCCGCCAATGCCGCCGCGCTTGCCGGCTGAAGCAAAATAAAAGCAAATGAGAATATGACGTTTAAGTCACGTGACTTTCTCCGTACTCCGCTTTTCAGGCGAGAGCAGTTCGGACTGCTCCCGGCGCAGCGAAACTGCTCACGGTCTACCACTGGATGACGGCGCTCCCACTCCTGTTCGACCACTGAAACACGCCGCCTCTGGAAAGAGCACTTTCAGCGTGATATTGAGTGCTCCTGTTCTCCCAATGGAATTCGCCATAAGCGAGCGCCTCTCATGCCAGCCACATATCGTAGATGGCGACTGACATAGTTGGGCAATACAGGGGGTCGGGGGAATAGAGAGAGTGAAGACGGGTTCTCAGCCCGTACATTCGCACCTACCTTTCCGACACGACGCAGTGCAGTAGCGCTGAATGAACCGCCGTGAGTCACCAACGTAAAGAAAGTCTGCAGCCTCGTACCAGGAATTGTCTCTGCCTTTTCGTGTTACGTAGCGCGACTGGGGCCACGCTATCAGCTCGGCTCGCCGTAGTCGCGGGCACACAGCTCGACGATTTTTTCAGCATCGAGCGAAGGCAGCACCTCCTCCGCAGGCGGCGTTAACCGACCGCGACGGCGGACCCTCTATCGGCCTTGAAGAAGCCGTTGCCGGTCACGTGCGCGGAGAGCGAGCGCCAAGCGAGAGCGAAAACGGGTGTGTAATCGAAGGCGCAGTGCGCGGGTAAGGAAAGTGTAGAATGCGTAAACGTCCAGCCATATAATGCCAGACGCGTCTTGTCAAGGCCGCGCCGGTCAGGAGCACGCCGGCAATCTGGATGTTGTGTTCATTCCGTACATTAAGGATTGCAGTAGACTCGTTTAAAAATGTATTAGGTACACGGACAGAGGCTTAGTGCCTTCTACTTTGCAAAAACGGACCAAATTTCATGCACGTGTGCAGAAACCTCACGTGTAGTAAAAGTGTTTTGGTTTGTCGGCAATTTTGTGGCGCTAGAATCAGACGTGCACAAATGCCCTCATTTTTGTTTTCCTCCGTTATACTCACGACGCAAGTCCCGTTCTCACCTCACCGTCACTTCAAAAAAATTGCCCGCCCTCCCTCGCACTCACATATAAAAAGTTTACCCTCCCTTACCACAAAATATTTACCCTCACGTTGAAAAGGCTATCACGTACCAGGCCTTCTCTCACCTTCGGTTTGCTATAATTTAGAACAAGCCATTTGCTCGTCCGGTGGGCTCAGTTTACAAATATGAACGCTTGTCGTGCCATTTCAATTGTAGAAGCCTGCCCCATTGCTTTGTTTATAGGGGCATTGACTAAACCTAAAGATTAAGCCGTCCGCAATGCTCGCGTGGGACCACCGCACCTGCCGCCTTTATTTGCTTGTTTTCGTTTATTGACTAGAAGAAAGTGCACTATTTAACGTGGGAGTCAAACGGCGAAGCAAGGCACAGCCCGATATTTATTTCCGCAATTGCTAGGGTGAGCTGCCTATTTTAATTCTTAGCTGCATGCATTAATCCACGAAGTCCTTGCGACCCCTTGGACTGTCACGTTTCACCTCCGAAGCGTGCTGAAGAATAAGCATCGTGTACTACACTAACGCGGGGATTGTACTGATATTCTTAGTAGTATATATGATGGGGATAACAAATGCTATAAGCAACCTCCCGAAAACATGGTGCATCCAAACATGCTCGTGACCCGTGAGGCGAGGGTGCTGTTCGGCGGAGATAAGAATATGCTAACTATAAGTTTTATACAGAAGTACTTACCGTCAAAGGTAGGGTAGAAAACTAAACAAAATACTGCTTGCTCTGTGAACACTATTGAGGGAACAGAAGTAGGATGCGGGTTAAGAGTTTGCCTTTCTGAACGTGGTTGGAAACTTTGCGTCACCATGGCTACAGCTTTGTTATGGACTTTTTCTCTATCATAATTTTCAGCCGTTCAGGCATCTGAAAATAACGTGCGCGCTTGGAGGTTTGGGAATCGGGGTAAAAATAGCATGCAGCATTGCAGATCGACGCCCAGTACTCCTAATCGCTTGCAGCCGGCACTTTCGACTTCTGTTTGCCCATTCAGGCACAACCTATGAACAACTTACGAGATTCACTCAACGCAGTCATAGGTGAGAAACACACAAACTATCTTGACAGGCTGAACAGGCGACTGCGAAAAAAAAAAAATTCAAAGCCCCTTTCTTGAAGATGGTTGAATGCGAAGGTTTCTCCCATCCAAACTGAATCAAAGTCAAAGTCCAAAGCCAACGACCACGCAACAGAACCCAAGAAAGGCTGAGCGACCCGATGGCATGCATACGTGATTTGATTGCTTGTTTAGGATTGTATTTTTTGAACCTTGAAGTTTTATGAAGACACATTTCGTTAAGTTGCATAGCCTTTCTTTTAGATCTTGTAGCCGTTGATTACACGCACACAGTGACACTTTCACGGACGACTCTACACTTGCACAGTATTGCCTTGTGATCCCTGTGGTAGACGGTCAGAGGCTCTGCCGTTGCTGATACACGGGATCGACCTTACGGGCATGATCGCGCTCGCGCTTACGTTCGCGTACGGCAGTCTCTTCTGCCGTGCGCTGCACCCGCGGCCTAATCATGGTGACGGCCGGGAATGCACTGCGTGACGTGCGTAATGCAATGCAGATATATACAATTTTTCTGGGTAGTGTGGCGTTGCAGTTCATATTGTTCTTATTGCAGGCGCGTAGCCAGGGGGGGGGGGGGGGGGGGCTGATGGGGCTTCAGCCCCTCCCCCCCCCCCCCGAAATTTTTTCGTGCTGTCATGCACCGCCGACCAAAACAACCACCGGCGCCGGAAATTATTGTGGATTTTGTCTACAATGTCTTTTTGACACTCGAAAGGACATTTCGGCGTGAAAATTGCGAACTCGGGCTGGATTTCATGCAAACGCCCATGCAACTAGAGTCACATAACGTAAGGAGCCCAAGCCGAGCACAAAGTTTCAAGGGATTTTCGATAGCGAGCGGGCGCGTCGCGGCATCTCGCAGCGGCACCGGAATCTACGGAGCGCATGGATTTCAATTCCGAAACTTCATGAGTATAAAGTTCTCATACACTTTTGACGCGATAGTGCACTGAAATTTCCAAAGGCGTGCTTCTGATTTTTAATTCTGGAATTTTCTGGGTTTAATGTTTTTATAAACTTGGGCCAACATGCACGTACTCGAACGCGTGTGTCTAAGCCGTTCCAGAAATGGAAGCACGTGCTCGCAATCTTCCACGCAGAGGAAAATATTAAATATCACCGCCACTGTCAGCTGGCATCTGATAATTTTCTCCAAACATTTTCAGAAAGCGCGTCCAATGTGATCGATAAGCTGGACCAGGGCGGGCAAAGTAAAATAAGAGAAAACAGAAGAATCTCAACGGCCTATTTAATTTGAGACAGTTCTTTTTTGCGGGCGGCAAGGTCTTGCTCTCCGTGGCGATAGGGACACTGGTCCTATGGATTTAAGTAAAGCCCCCGCTGAAATTACTGGTATTTTCAGAACGCTTCTTCGCATGCAAGCTGTTTGTGGAGATACACATCTGAATAACCATTTGGAAAGTTGCCCCAGTAATGCCTCGCATTTAAACCAGATGTACCAATCCAAATAATAGAAATTTGTGGTGAAATTACCAAAGAAAGCATAGATGCAAAAGTGAACGCTGCAGGCTGCTTCTCCGTACTTGCTGACGAAACGACGGATATTGCTGGAATCGAACAGCTTACTGTTTGTGCAAGGTACGTAAACAAGGATGTCAACGATATCGAATGAAGAAAGGAAGGAAAATAAGAGGTGAAAGGCAAAGAGGTTAATCAGGTTAAGTGTCCGATTGGCTACTTTGCACAGGGGGATGGGGTAAGGGCAGAAAATATTAGAAAACAAAAGAAGATTAAAAAGAAAACTAAAAGAAACGTATCAGTCCGCACATTCTATAGTTTGTCACTAAGTCCTGTTTCCTTTAAAAAGCGTAATAGCGCTTTTAAAGCAGTTCGTTCCGACGTCGGCTGGGACCAGGGACCAAGAATTGTGGCTTCCGTAAGAGGACGGCTGTCTACCTTGTCGAGCGTGGTGCTGAGGAAACGATATCGAAGTGTTTTTAGGTTTCAGCACAGGAATAGATGCCCTCTCTCATGGAGACTGCAGGTTATATGTACATGTGTACAAACTAGAGCACTGCACGGGCTCGGGCTTACCCGAAAGCCCGGGCCCGGCCCGGCCCGTGGGACGGGCCGGGCCGGGTAGAGCAGTTTTTTCACGGGCTCGGGCCGGGCTCAGGCCGGGCTCGGGAACGGCGTGTGCTTTTTAACCCAGGCCCGGGCCGGGCTTTCTCGTGGTGTGCATGTAACGTGCAGCGAGTTATTCTCGGGCGTCTGAACTCTGACAAACATGTATTTTTCGGTATCGGGCCGGGTTCGGGCCTGAGGTAAAGGGGTGGCGGGCCGGGCCAGGCGGGTAACGTAGATTATTTCCGGGCCCGGGCCGGGCCCGGGTCTCGCCATAAAAGTTTTGTTCGGGCTCGGGCGGGCAGCCCAACGTAAAAACGGGCCCGGGCCGGGTCCGGGCTGAAAAAATCGGCCCGTGCAGTGCTCTAGTACAAACTGCTGCATATTCTAGTCGCCCTTCCAGTGCCACTGCCAGCGCAGAGAGGTTTTCAAACATGAGATTACTAAAAAAACCACTTGCGCTTTACAATGAGGAACGCATCGTTATGCTGGCGCTTCTATACGCCGACAGAGACGTCGCCATCAACGTGTCGGAAGTTACTGAACGCTTCACTAAACCTCCCCGCCGAGTAAAGTTTATCGTTTAAATAGCGAAGCAGCAAAAATCAATGCCTGTAAAAATATGTGTTCCTTCACGTTCCTATATAAGCTCGTAATTATGAAAACGTATGACTGTTCATTAGCTTTTAAAACCACAGAAATTTTCACCGTTTGTTGTAACAGTTAGCATGATAATCAAAATTATCCTGGGAATACAAAAATTACGGGGACATCAATAACTAATTTTGACAAACCTTGCTCATTGAAAGCCCGGCACACGCGGCGTTTCCCAAAAACGCACTCGGATGTTGGGTAAATCAACTTGACGCATCATCTGTGGCTTTCGTTTGTCCTTTTCTTTCCTTTTTAGCTACATGGATTTACTTCTTTTTTTTAAACGAAGCAATAGCCTTCTTTGACTTGGGGTGCAGAATAATTGTTGCCGCTGTGCAGGCAGTTAAAATACGCATTTTCATATTGATTTCTGCATTCTTTTTCTCTTATTCTAGCCACATGGTGCTGTCGCGATCGCAGCATGGCCCAAATGCATATCACAATTTCTGAGATCATAGTTTTGTTCTAGTCTGGATCAGAATCAGAATCAGAATTTGATTATTAAAGGTTGGGATCGTCTGTCTTTATACTCGTATGCGTGAAGTTTACTGTCTGTGACTGCGCAATATGTTTATTTGTCTTGTTTGACGCATTATATACAATGACGTTTCCTTAGATACGTAGATTTATTGCAGACTTATACGTATATTTAAATATCTTGTTGCGAGGTTTTGTGTATACAAGCAGTGAACTTGGTTTCACGCGACACTTTCTTGCCATTTGTATAATCGCCATTCCAGAATGTTTATTTCAGATATAAGAGGTAGTGTGCTTAACTGTGGTAAAAAGCAGGAAGCGTCGGAGAGACGCCAAAAGGTCACCGTCACTGTTTCCACTTTCGTTGCTGCTACAGCTTCCAGTCGCTAAATTTAGCTACAGTTCACACGTAAAGAACGAAGGGACTGCGCCTCCGTCGGTTACAGTTGATCGGTGCGACTGCTTTTATTGCGATAGCAATTATATGGACACTCCAAGCAGATTTCTGCTGTCGGCGTCGCCATGAGGTTCCGTATCAAGTCCAGTGGCGATGAAATCGTCGCCGCGCGCCGTGTGCTGTAAGTGCGAGTGAAAACGCGCGAGGGACGCGTGCTTTCACGGGGAGCGAACGCACGGCGGAGAGTAAACGCGACTTTCCAGTGGAAGGTGAGCGGTGGGCGAAGAGGGCATCGAGGCACCCTAGACAGCGTGTGCGTGCCCGCTCTCCCACTGCGGCGCATGCGCGCAGCCCTGCCGGCCTCAGCTACCTCTGCCGCCGACTCTCTCTGGGCTCTCGCCCGCCTCTCCCCTAACAGTGTCGACAACGGCGTTAACCGTTCCGTCACGTAGACATCGCGCTAGCGCTCTTAGTTGCCCTTACGAGTCGCCATGGTCCGGCCGCGTGCCGTTCGTTTAGAGGAACAACGCAACGAGTGAAGGGGAACTGGCGACTCAATCTCCCACGCGAAAGGAGGACAGCGCGAAGGCAGCGCGGGAGGGAGGGGTTACGGCTTCTGCTTTACGGGCACCTTGTACTTGCCGCGGCGCCGAGCGGTCGCGCGCACCGTATCTTGAAAGCGATCTGCAACACGGCACCTATCTTTGTATGCGCTGTGCTTTCGCCCCTCAGTTTCCGTTGAAGCGATAGACCGCATGAACCTTCTCCCACTGCTGCTGGCGCGCTTGCTCACGCCAGCGTTTTGACAATGGTTGTGTGCGGTCACACAAACAACGCGCAGAACTGTTGTCGACGGCGGCGGCGTTTGGCCCGCGTTCGCACCGAACGCACGCGGCGTTGGTGACGTGTTTATGAAGAACGTGCCAACCTTTGCCATACACCCTATGGCGGTGTACCGTAGCGACCATAAGGCCATGGTCCCTGTGGTCACTAAATAAATGAAAACAACCGGATCATATATATTTCTCATTCTTTAATAGTTCAAATAACCAATTACACCATCACATTTTAATAGTTGGAATTGGAAATACATAATTCCCACCATAGTACAGCTTCGCTGCTCTTCCATCTCCAACCCAAGTGGCAGGGCTGAATGTTTGTTCTTTGCTTTTCTCTTTTTTCTTTTTTTTTCTTTTTTGCGTTTTGCCCTGCCGTCATTGTAACGGCCACCCGTTTCAAAGGTAAAGGCCCTACTTCATCATCATCATCATCAGTGGCGCGCCGAGGCAGTGGCCGGGAATCCTGACAAACACTCAGCGATCTTTGAATGCTATCGCGTTGCACCCTTAAAGGCGAAGCTTAAGCGTCCTCGAAATGTTTTGTCGTTCTCGTTCGCGAAGTTCTCCAGCTGGCGGCGGTTGAATTGGCTCAACTCGTAGCTACTCACATAGTAGCTCTCGAGTCAACACCGTGTCGCGCTAGCGGTGGCGGTGGTGGTTGCTGCTGGCGTCCAACTAGGCTGGAAAAGAAGCCCATAATTCACGTGACGGCGCGCAGGTGACCGGAGGAGCCGTGAGAGGAGTTTCTATTTCTTTGGACTTGTTCATGAAGAGCAGGTCGTGCACGTCGTTTTTGTTCTTTATGTAGGTGCCACGATGGCGTCCGCTGGTGGATTGGCGCGGCGGTACGCGGTTGGTCATGGCAGTACCGGTAGAGTTGCACACTTTCGCTCGGTCTTTGCTGAAGTTCTCGAACTTGAAGTCGTTGGTCATTTCTGGCAGTGGCGGTATTGCCGGTGTAGTCGACTGGACATGGTGCGGTTGGTCGATGAAGGTTAGCCGTTTGGTGGAAGACGTCGGCGATGTGAAGTATGACCTGGTCGGGGTTGTGATCCTCTCGGCGGAGAAGTAGCGTTCGCACTGTGACGACGGGAGCTGCGGGCGAGCCCGCACGTTGTCGTCTTTTAACAGCGGAGCTATTTAAGCTCTTGGTTAGGCCGCGTAGTGCGAACAAAAACTGTGGGCCGATCCTGGAGGTTGGGCAGAAACTGTCCAAGTGCAATGGCAAATACCCCTGTGAACTAGCGAAGCTGTTTAGGATGGTCCGTCGAGTATACTCCGCAAAACCTCCGCCTGGCGATGACGTCACCATGCGTCACCTAGCAACGCTTCACCCCAGCTGTGCCGACCGCGCCGAGCCTCGCCACAGCTGCGTAAGCTGTGACGTCATCGCGCGCATCGCTTCGCCTAAAGCCTGCCCCACATTCAGCGTTCTTACCGACGTCTCCTGCCGTTGCGTCGGTTGGCGTTATTGCATCATCGGCGCCGAAGATATCACCCAGCCACATGAGACGCACGCAAACAGCGCCAGTCCAGCGTCGCACAATGTGACCAGACATATTTAACCAGAAGCAATGTGCAATGTCATTCAAGTGAACTATGAGAAATGCTCCTGATAAGGTTTTTATGCCCTGTTTGTAGTTCTACGACGCACGCGGACGCGCGCGCGCACACACACACACACACAAACACACACGCGCGCGCCCCGTGGTGGCGCGCACGCCAACTGGTTCCTACGAAGTCGCTTGCAAAAGTTGCCAGCAGCGCAGCCGCGACCACGCGATGATTGGTCTGCGCTCATCGAGCCGCGGCGGCGGCGGCGGCGAGATTTCTGGTGCGTCTTGAGCACGACGTTTCGGCTTGGCGACTGCCTCAACGTCGACGCTGAGCGGCGTCGGGTGACGAAACGCCAGCAAATGCCGGGAAAACGCTGTAGTTGGGACGGCCTTTAGCTTTGCCGAGCAAGGCGTCACCACGCCGTGCGGTGTGGTTGCCGCGGCTGGGCAGACAGGGAGCTAAACCGTGACGTCACTGCGCTGACCCACGGGACATATTGACCCTTTTCGCGGCGATCCCGTGGGCGCTTCCATGTTTGATCACGTGGTGACGCGTCCATTGCTTGCCTCAACTGCCTCTGTTGCCTCCTTGTTTACAATGGAAGTGTATGACGCCGGCGCGGCTTAGAAAACATCTGTTTTCGGAGATATCGTAGACGGTGACTAGGTGGACGACACGAAGCTTTGATCACAGCTTCAGAGAACATGCAAAAGCGCTTTCGGAGCTGATTAAGCTATGTCCAAACGGCGCAAGCAGCGTATATGGTGCTTGTTCTAAAAGCGGGGCTACATATCTATTCCAAGCTATCCAAATATTCCCCTCATGAATTCAGTCAGGATTACTGTGTTTTGCTCTTTGTTCTTTATTCGGCAAGTATTTTGAAGCAGTGGGTTGTCAGTTTCAGACTCATTGAAATTCCTCGGTGCGGCCGCTGATTATTTTCTGCCTAATCGCTCGCGGGTGTGCTTAGTTCCGATATATTTGTTTTTGCTGCGCACAAGGCTTGAAACGTAGCTGTTTTGTACATTGGAATACCTTGTAGCAAATATATATATTACAGCTAGTAACTCGCTTATTCATGTGGACCGTCACGAAACATTCAGCTTCGACCATTCGTGCGCCATCGGTGTAGTCCGTCATTTATTGTGCGTATAAAGTTCGCATATGTTCAAGTGTGCGCCCATTCACTTATCTTGATACGTCGGCGATAGAGTGGGCGTAAGTTTTCATGCCATTTAGGACAGATGTGTATAGATAACGTGCGCGAAATTTACTATGACAGGAAGCGGTGCTACTCCCATTGTCATTGTTTAACGAGCGGTACTCACTCTTGCCGACGTTCTGGGGATAAAGCCCTTTCTTTGATTGTTAGCGATACAAGGCAGGTGGATGAGCAAATTTCTGTATCCTCGAGGAAAGCCGTACATCTCGAAGTGCCGGTAACACGTTCGGACAGTTGCAGCAGCGGTCCGCGAACTTGACCACACAGATTCATTCCATTCCTTAACATGCCAATCACTATTTTTGCAACCAACTACTGCACACGTCTTCAATTCACATGATTCAATTTAGCATGATTGGAGCATGGTGTGTTAGCGAAAATTCAGTTGCATTTCCGACAGCTGATCGCACTGAAGCAAGGTAGAGGCTGTAATGGTTTCGTATTCGTGCGCGGTCGCTGAGGAGACGTATGACGCGTAAATGGCGCGCCGCCGTGAGCGCCACCTCGTTTCTCTAAAACAAACTGCTCGGCGAAAAGGGTCAATAGCTCCACGTCGCCGCCGCGGCGACACCACAGCCCCGCCGTCTCCGCGCCGAGCACATCGCCGCGAAGATGGGGGGCGGCCGAAGAAGAGCGTGAGCGTCATTCCCGAAAAAGAGGAAGCGCGGCGCGAAAGCCGCCGCGTCGCTGCTCGAGAGCGAGTGCGACAATTTCGGTCCGATCCTGAGTATCACGCCGCCGAAGCGGCGGCGAAACGTCGGTGATTAGCAGAAGATCCGGAGTTACGAGCCCGCAAAACCGAGCAAACGCGTTTGAGCGTCCTGATAATTTAATGACCTAGTGTTCGTTGCTCCTTGGGCTGTCGATGATTCCGGGGTGATCTTGCGCAAAACGTGGCCGAGTCTCGAAGCATAAACCTCGCGAAAACTTGGCTGTACCGTGATAAAGCTTGGTGGGGTAGCCAGCTTCGCTGTTTGCCCAGTCTTCGCACCACTAGTGTGAAGCTGCCCCTATTTTTTTGCTGCCCCCACAAGCTGCCCCCACAACAACCGTCCTTCTTGGGACGGTTGTTGTGGTAGCTCATGTATTGTTTGTTCTTGAAAAGGTTTTAGAAGGCATTGACGGCTGTCGACTTGCTGGTCTCGGGGCTACGGTTTCGAGCGCTGCTTTGGCGGTAGTATTTGGTCTCCTTGCTGCGGTGGCAGCAGTGAGAGAAGCAAGGCTAGTGACAATTTTTACAGTTGCGGTTGTCTAGGCAGCGGTTCGTCTTGCTGTTTTGTATTTGATCTTACTCTATGCTCAACAGCTTGCGTGTGACCGGTCATGTCGTTCGGGAAACGTCGTCTGGAAGTAAAGGATGTCTTTCTGCTTGTGCATTCGGTCGGGAGCCTTGATGTCGGCTCCTTCGTGCAGATAATTGAACTGTCGTGTAGCCTCTTTCGCCACCTCGACAAGATTTTTCTATTCTAATTCGTTTTCCAGCAGCTTGAACTTGTCCTCTGTTCTGGTGGTAATCTTGGGGCTTGTGTAGGCGATCACCTTCTCGTTGTTCAGAATGAGCTGACGCTGTGCCCTGTGTTGTGCCATAGCACCTGCCATCATCGCCACCCGTCCCTCTGGGTCCTGCCGACTAGTCGCCAACGGGACGTGGCGACACAATGCGACGCGGGTGCCTCAGCAACCGCCCCGCCCCGTCTTGATCCGGTCAACGAGTCGCCAAGGGGACGCGACGACACAATACGGCGCGGGGGGACCTCGGCAACTGCCCCGTCTGTGTCCTGCCGACGTGCAAGCAGCCCCGGCCATCATCGCCACCTCGGGGTCCTGTCGACGAGTCGCCAGGGGGACGCGACGACACAATGCGACGCGAGTGACGTCAGCAACCGTCCCCTCTTCCTCCTGTCGACGAGGAGCCGCCGCCAAGGGGATTTAAGGAGGAACTGGCCCATTGTTAAGCGAGAGAGTCGCCACCGGCCGCCCCGTCGGTCTGGTGCGCTCTTACCAGCTCTGACTGCTTTGACCAGCTATCCCCAGCTAATGGCAGCTATTACCAGCTATTACCTGCTATTCCTGCTATATCTGTACATATTTGTACATATTGTATAAAGCTTTCGTCTCATCTTCGCCTGCTTCAAGACTCCGTCTCTCGTCCCCAACCCCGAGTCACAATAGTGGATGGCAGCTATGGGATTGGCGAACCAGTATCTGAACAGCGGATGGCAAGCTGCGAGATACGAGGACCGAAGACGCCTGCTACACCACTCGATGGCAGCTACCAGATCGACCGGCGTCAACCACTTTGGCTGGGTGAGTGCCCGATGTTTGCTTTTCAAGTCGCCAGACCGCTCTAGCACAGGTAGATGTTAGTAGAGTCTTTTGTTTTGGTAGGCTATTATTTGAGTGTTTTGTTGTTTTGGTAGGCTAGGATTTCGAATTTACCTTCCTTAAATAGTGGTTTCTAGTTTAAGGTAAGGGTAAATTTTGTGGGCAAGCAACACGAGGAACGAGATCGCGATGGAGGAATTCCAAGTTCAGGACCTCATTCAAATTTGCGAGGAGTTGGGCATTTCCGCCGGCTCCGAAAAAGCAAGGAAAGAGATTCTCGACGTGATGCGAGCAGAGGACGTGACGATCGAGGAAGCCGAAGAGGCTTGGGAGATGATTGTTGAACGAAAGCTGGAGACAAAAGAACGCGAGAGACGTGAGAGGCGCGAGCTAGAGGCGAAAGAGCACGTAAGTCCCGAGGAAAAGGCAAGGCGAGAGAGCCGTCGACAGAATCAAACATGGATATGGCGCACAGCACGATATCATCTCCACACCTTCAGGGCGGGCGAGAACATGGTTAAATTTCTTGCTGGTTTTGAAAAAGTGTGCGAAGGAGAAGGTGTCAACCGGGACCTCTGGTCCGAGCGGTTGATCCTGTTGCTCCCTTGTAGTCTCTCGTGCGTTTTGGAAAGCCTGCTTGAAGAGGAGAAGCGGGACTACGATGAAGCTAAGAAGGCTTTGTTGAGTCATTTTGATGCTGTAAGTCAGGCCGACTGCCAGGACCAATTTGATAGCCACAATGCCGAGCCTGTCGAGGAGAGACCGCGTATTGAGAAGGCTACTAGCTCAGTGCACCAGGGAAATGCTATGTTGCAATCGGTGCACACGCTTATCGACGAGCGCGAGCACATTGTTGCGCCGCTGTCTAAAGAAGCCGCTTTGGAAATTGTGGCTGACTACGAAGGCCAGAGAGAAATTCTGCGCCCTTTTGATGGCAGCGATACGCTCAGGCTATTCAAGGAGAGATCGCAGGGCAAGCCGGCTAGCTCAGATGGCGTCGGATGCAGTTATGTTCTGTTAGAAGTACAGACATCTAGCGACGACCACGAGGCTAGCTTGGTTTTGCCGCCCAGAGCTATGTCGTTGCGACGAGAAGGCAGGGCACTTGCGAGTACGAGTGCCGAGACCGCGAGCTTTGCGAGCCGCGCCGAGGGCAAACGACGAAGGCGCAAGCAGAGAAAGTCGGACTCGGGCGGCAGTACGAGCCGTGTGAAGCGCGCCAACAGCCTAGCCGTTAGGAAAAAGCGGAGAAGGGTGAACCCGAGGCTAAGGCAGCTGCTGCGTTCTGTAATAGGCGTGACACGCGTCGGTAAAGGCAGGATTTCGCAGAAATTCAGACGCCGCAAATTCCGTCTGTTCTCAGCGATATCAATGAATTGTAAGCAGAGTAACGTAGCGAAGCATCAGGTATGCTCGATAGTCTGCTGCAATGGTCGCCCCCTTCGTGGGAGAAAGAAAGGCGACTGTCTAGCGGACAAAGGGACAGCGCGCCCGCGGGCCCGTGGATGCGCCGCTCCCCGAGTGTTTGGAGGCAGTAGTGTGAATGTCGCGGCTACTATAGGTACCTCGTGCAAATCCGCTTTGTTCTGGTGTCGCGAGTGGACAACTCGTAGACCCGAGAATGGTCGACCGGCTCGAGCGCGTCTCAAAGGGTGTGGTTGTGAGCACCAAGTGATTGTGAACGTGCCATGGTAGTTTAAAGCCCATTCTGTTAATTGTACTTTTAGTGATCATTTTGTTCTGTGTTTTCTTGCGATAAAGTTGAGTCGCGTGTTGAGCGTAGGAAAGGGTGGATAGGCCAAGAGCGCATTTTTTAAGTCTTTGGTCCTTTCTTTTCGCGAGACACCGACATTTTTTTAATTTGATGATCATTAGTTTACTGAGACATGATTGCTGAACGCTCAAGTAGAGAAAGCGTCAGTGTTTTCACGTTTGTTGTTTTTACATATATCTAGGCTAGGAAAAGCCTAAATGCTTAATTTCGATTGTTACTTGTTTTTGTATTGCACGCGTTAGTTCTAAGTGTAAGTGTAGAATTTTGATTCACTTTTGCTTTCATGTCGTTAGTGTGAGTTTTAGTATTTGTTTGTTTTTTTTGTTAGGACCGCTTCTGTGTTTTATAAATGTGGTGCTCGTTTTGCCGAGCGCATTTTGACAGTAATAAGTGGAGGGCTATTTCTTTATGCGGTGACAGTTGTCGGATTTCATTAAGCACTTTTGCGAAGTGGCGCCCAAGCGCATAGATTAGCTACGCTTAGCCTTTGCGCCACGGCTTTCGGGGGCAAAATTAAGTCATCTTCGGCAACCTTGATCTTTGGCAACCCGCCCCCGCATTACAGTTGAGAATCGCTTGCGACGCAATTCTGATTTGATTAAGACTCGCGCATTAACAAATAAAAAAAAAAAGGAGGTCCGTATTTCGAATTTCACTCTCCGATACGTGCCTCGTGTTGTTCGGGATTTTTTGTTGTTGTTGTTTTATTTTGTTTTGTTTTGTTTAGCGTAGCCAGATCTCGGAAAATGCTTTGTTCGATGATTTTGGTCTGGCGGTTTGGAGAGCATTCGGAGGGTGCTTGCTTTGGCCGCAGTGGTTTGGCGTTGTTGATTCTTGGTCGTTCCAGTGGACATTATCAGGACCGAGCAGCAGAAAAGACCACCGGCGGGAAAAGCGGCAGAGCCGATACCTCCAGACCATCCTAGACGTCGCCCAACCGGCGCATCCAATCTTCCGAGCTGCGTCGGACAGCTCGACCTCTGGATGCATTGTCTGGCGGCGGGGGTGCTGTTGTGCCATAGCACCTGCCATCATCGCCACCCGTCCCTCTGGGTCCTGCCGACTAGTCGCCAACGGGACGTGGCGACACAATGCGACGCGGGTGCCTCAGCAACCGCCCCGCCCCGTCTTGATCCGGTCAACGAGTCGCCAAGGGGACGCGACGACACAATACGGCGCGGGGGGACCTCGGCAACTGCCCCGTCTGTGTCCTGCCGACGTGCAAGCAGCCCCGGCCATCATCGCCACCTCGGGGTCCTGTCGACGAGTCGCCAGGGGGACGCGACGACACAATGCGACGCGAGTGACGTCAGCAACCGTCCCCTCTTCCTCCTGTCGACGAGGAGCCGCCGCCAAGGGGATTTAAGGAGGAACTGGCCCATTGTTAAGCGAGAGAGTCGCCACCGGCCGCCCCGTCGGTCTGGTGCGCTCTTACCAGCTCTGACTGCTTTGACCAGCTATCCCCAGCTAATGGCAGCTATTACCAGCTATTACCTGCTATTCCTGCTATATCTGTACATATTTGTACATATTGTATAAAGCTTTCGTCTCATCTTCGCCTGCTTCAAGACTCCGTCTCTCGTCCCCAACCCCGAGTCACAATACCTGGCATGGTCTGGAGCTTCGGTTGTTGTACGCGCGGTGTCGGTGGTCTGGCGTTACTATAGCGTTGGCGTTCACCTGCTTACCTGGTAGATAGACTGGATGTATTGCCTGCTGTACTAGCAAAGCGCTGGCGGCAGTCGGCAGTGATTAGAGAGGAAGACGAAAACGAACCCAGCTGACGGCATGACGGATCTTTTCGTGGTAATCAAGCACCGCGGTGAATTCGGCTTTTTATTTGTCATCGTCGCTCAGGAGATCTTCGATTTTGGCGTTAATTTCAGCGAGGAAACGTTCCTTGTCATCGAGTTCGTTTAAGAGCACTTGCAAGTCGATAGTCGTCGGTTCGGTTTCTTGCAAGGTTTTGGTTGCGGCGGCGATGACTCGGGTAGCGGCGCTTCGAATGACGCCGCGCTGACAACGCAATCGGTCCATGATAACGGTTGTGTGGACCACAGCCTCCTTCCCTGGTTTCAGCACCATAATATGTAAGGAACAAAGCGACTGCGCATCCGTTGGTTACAGTTCATCGGCGCGGACGCTTTAATGTAACCCCGTTTGTAATGCAACCTTCCCGGTGCACCTGGTGATGTCGCGCTTCTTCCTGTTCTGTTCTTAACAAATATCAACAGCTATTTATGACTGAGGTCAGTTACAAGCGGGCTTCGACGTACATGTGAGCTCGAGAGGCTTCCTGCCATTGTGCTTCAAAACTTCAGACCTCAAACCCCTCACGTATGCAATCTATATGTGACTTCTGTGCATTTCAGCAATAATAATGATTATCATCATCATCAGCCTATATTTATGTCCAATGCAGGACCAAGGCCTCTCCCTGCGATTTCCAATTACCCGTGTCTTGCGTTAGCTGATTCCAACTTGCGCCTGCAAATTTCTTAACTTCATCACCCCATTTAGAGTTTCCTGCCGTCCTCGACTGCGCTTCGCTTCTCTTGTTATCCATTCTGTAACTTTAATGGCCACTGGTTATCCATCCTACGCATTAAATCGCTTGCCCAGCTCCATTTTTTCCTCTTAATGTCAACTAGAATATCGGCTATCCCAGTTTGATCTCTGATCCACACCGCTCTCTTCCTGTCTCTTAACGTTAGGCCTGTGATATGACAATTTATTAGACAATGACGTCTCACGCAATCGAGGCAGTCCACGAACGCTGATGGCGCGCACAGCGACAGACACAAGAGCACTTCTTCCTCTTCTTCACTACAATGGCCCCCAGGAGAGAAGAGGGGCCATCCTGGTGACCTAGGGCGTAGGTAGAATCAGGGGGTCATAGTATGGTTTAAGTCGGCTGACATGAACCGTGTCACGTCCGCGATGTCTAAGGTCGTGGGATGGCGTCACAGGCTCGACAACGTAGTTGACAGCCGAGGTACGGTCGATGACGCGGTAGGGGCCATCATAGCGCGCAAGAAGTTTGGTTGAAAGGCCAGGGCTGTGAGGTGGGATCCACAACCAAACAAGGGAACCAGTCGGAAAATGTAGTGTAGGTACGTTACTGTCATGGCGCAGATTTTGGCGACCTTGGGCGGCGGTCGTAAGGGTACGGGCGAGCTACCTACAGTCCTCTGCGTATTTGGCGGCTTCAGACACTGGCGTGCATTCAGAAGCGTCGGGTCGGTATGGGAGCAGTGTGTCCATTGTACCCAGCACCTTCACCAAATGTGATATGACGATTTATTAGAAAATGACGTCTCACGCAATCGAGGCAGTCCACGAACGCTGATGACGCGCACAGCGACAGACGCAAGAGCACTTCTTCCTCTTCTTCACCACAGGCCTAATAATTTTCGTTCCTTCGCTCTTTGTGCGGTCCTAAACTGGTTCCCGAGCTTCTTTGTTAACCTCCAAGTTTCTGCCCCATATGTTAGCACCGGTAGAATGCAATGATTTTACACGTGTCTTTTCAACGATAGGGGTAAGCTCACAGTCTGGATTTGGTAGGGCCTGCCGTATGCACTCCAACCCGATTTTTTCTTCTGTAAATTTCCTTCTCATGATCAGGGTACCCTGTGAGTAATTGACCTAGATAATTAAACGTACTCGATCCTTTACAGACTCTACAGGCTGGAATATTATCCTTCTAACAAATAATTATGTCCCTATCCTTCCCCATGTGCCAGAATTCCCTTAAAAGCCATTTTCGGGGGTTAGACCCTCTTCGTAGGATTGCGGTGTCTTCGAAAAAACTTTTATGGTCGTAATCTTCTGAATGTTTAGTGAAGGCTCTGCGTTCTTGATTAAAGAAGGCTGATACTTTCATAAGGTAATTTGTTTCCCAAATTTATGTGTTATATTCATTGCCACGGAAATGAAAATCAGTCCCCCAGGCACTTCCGTGGAGCGCTTCCTGCTTGATGTCGCAATGACCTGACCAGCCACGAGAGCTTCCACGGTCGTGTCAACGTCGTATGTGGTTTTAAGCTAATTGTTTTGGTCTTTGTCGCGTCCCAGAAAAGCAACCCAACTGATAGAAGCCTTTCATTATTTTTTTTCTTCCCATATATCCGCATATCCGTTACTGTGCCCGTGACTTCGGAAATCTCACCGGTGAGCAAAAGTGCGCCATCGTGATCTCTGAGGCCACGCTCTACCTCAAGTGCACACCAATCGTTTCCTAACAGTGAACCAGCTATGTCTACCGAACAGCGTGACTCCAAGTCCACTGAAAATGAAAGAACGAAGTCAGATTGTGAGAAAATATATATTTAGTAGTCGCAGATACCACAACACATGCATAGTCGAGTGCTGGGGTAGTCGGCGGTGCTCATTACGCACGCTTTGCAGCGCGTCAGGACGGGTACGGGACCGGGGGGGGGGGGGGTGGAGGCGATAATTGTCGCTTTTCTTGCCATCCCTGTTTTGACGCTGTGCAAACATTTCAGAACACATGAGCTTATCTTGGTAGGATACGAAATCAGGCTTCAGGTTTCTGCCTATCAGTGAAGTTACTAGCGAGGAGTGAACTGAATTCGGAGGCCACTTCTAGGTCTGAGCACCATTTCACTGACAAGCTCGACTTGGTCACGCTGATCCAGTGACTTGATTGTGAAGTGTCGCAGGATGTTGGCAATGACAATCTTTTCTTCAGCGAGTGCAAATCTTTGTCCTGTGAACATAGGAAAAGAGAACTTTTGTTCAATTGCATTTATGAACACATAATCCACGCAAGCATCATTCAGTGGCATTAGACATAAGACAAAAACCTGCAGCGAGCAAGAACCGAATAAATGGCATGTTTTATCACCAGCTGTGCCAAAGTAAAATAACCTTTTGCTGAATTTTTTTACCCCCATTGTGTGCATTTGACAGTGTGGTTGCTTTTCTTAAATGAGAAGTTATCGTTTTGAAGCGATATGCCATATTGCAAATTATGGTAATCAACAAAGCGCATAAATATCGTTCACTTGTCTTCGATCGCCCAAGGTACTCATAAATAGAGGGTGATCATTTTTAATCTTTACGGAATGTTTTTTTTTAATATCGCTGGTGGCCGATAGCCTTATTTTTGCCCTTGAGGTGGAATATTCGAAGAGGCGGACATTACTAGCACGAGAAAGGGAAACACATATTCAACTAATAACCAAAATTTGACTAAATAACTTCTATATAATTACTTTACGGCCCATACTGCAATTTAGGAATTGTAGCCGGTGAGTTTGCAAGACGTGTCCACTTGAAATAAATTTTCAGGGTTAAACCAGTTTAGAGATATTATTTCCCGAAGCGTGGGACGAAGTACAAGGGAGTTTCAGTCACTTTTGTGCTTCAGTGCATAAAAGAACGCTTTCTTTAAAAAAAGTAAGTGGAACAAAAATGAATTTTTACAGCGGGTTTGACGGCGTGTATCTTCAAATGGTGTTATGCTGAAAATTAATTCCAAGTGGATACGCCTCGTATACTCACCGGCTACAATTTGTAGATTGCAGCGTGCCGTAAAGTAATAAATTAAGAAGTTAACTAGTGAAGTTGCATTTATTAGTTAAATTTGTGTTTTGACTTCTCAAGCAAGTAATGTCCGACTCTCTGAGTAATCGAGCTCGAAGACTAGAATAACGTTACCTGTAGCAGGTGATTTTAAAAAAAATTCCGTAAAACTTACAAATGATCACCCCGTATAATATCCTTGTTTATTTTTCAATTATGACTGTCATTGCCATTGATAATCCTTCGCTTCTGTTCCGATTCTCTTCCTTCTTGTCCTCTTGAACCTGCTTCAGTGGTGGCGTCACAGAGGCCAACCATCTATTTTCAACCCTCCAGGGTTGACACGGCCCGATGTTCTGAAAACCGATGCAATTTCCAAGACACCATTGGGTCCGTGTAACCCAGTCTTCAATATTCATTCTTGTCAGCCTGTCTTGACAACCATGCATGGTCCGGAGAAAAGCACCTTCGATCCCACTAATCTCCTTCGCACCAGCACATGGTCTCGCACTTCAATGACAGGTGCCAGCCATGATTGACGGCGATCATAGCTATTTTTCATGATCAACATGTATATATTCTTTTGCATTTCACTTTTTTCCATTATTCTAACAGTATTATATTTAAAATGTAAAAGAGTAGATCAGCCGGCAGCCATAGTGATTTCACATGCAGAGCGAGGTAAGCACTACCAGCTGCAGGCGAGCCCAGTCGTGTGAGAACGGTCGTGATGATCAACTGCAGCTTCTAACGAGTATTCCAGCGACCGGGAAACTTTCGGTAGAGGGCGATGAACTGCTTCCTGTCACGGATCGCCCCTTCAGCTAGTCCATTTGCTTCGGGGTGGTATGGTGCACCAAATAGTAATTTAATCTTCCTTTCGTCGGCTCACTGTCTCAAACGCTCGCGTCGGAATGCGGGGCTGTTATCTGCAACTGTGACTTCGGCATCCTTGAATATCGTTCGGCTCAGGAGTGCAAATGCGCTCTCCGCATCTTGCCTTCCCGGTCGGCACACTGCCATTCGTGTGTATTCGGGAATAGCCAAGATTAACGTAATATCGTTTGAAGGTGAGCTTGTTGGTAGGCATCCACGGTAGGAAACAGGGCTAAAGACATGGACAGAAGGTAGAAAACAGGATGAGCGCTGACTGCCAACAATTGCTTTTATTGCACATGCACAAATATATAGCGTGAAAGGGGAGGGGAAGGGAAACAAGGGGGGGGGGGGGAGAAGAGGGAGGGATTAAAAAATTTCCAGTCGCGCATGGGTCTGAAGGTAAAGACGAACAAAAAGCATCATGATTAGTCAAGTAGAAATCTACTCCTCGTCGGTGAGGACGTGTCAAGGGGCGCTGACGCATGACGGGCCTTTGCACATCATCGTAAATGTTTCCAAGATTTCACGCGCAATTGTTTGCATATCCTGCGCAGAATCTTAGTGTGTTGTTTTTAATCTTATTGTTGGCAGTCAGCGCAATTCCTATGTTTTACCTTCTGTCCGTGTTTTTGGCACGGTTTTCTACCATGCTGAGAGGAAGGCCTCAGTGCTCCGCACTACCTCCCCCACTTCTTTTTTTAAGCGAAGCTTTATATCTCTAGGTGAAATCGTATATGGCTAAGCAAAATCTCCTGTGTACAGAAAGCTATCACTATCAGCATTGACTCGAGCGTCTTCTTCCGCAGTGGGATCGTTGGCGCCCCTCGGGTTGCGCTCGTGCCACTTCTCCCGCGTTAGTCGCCGTCGTCTTCTTCCACAGGTGGCTGCGTTCTTCATTCTAGCGTAGAATTTCACTTCTCTTTTGTCGTCGTAATAGGGAGGCCTCGTTTAAGGGGGTATGATCCATTGGTTAAGAGATATGAGCCATTCATTGTCTTGCGTAGCGGACAGATTTAATTTTGAAGCACTATAATTTCGTAGACTCGCAAGTGGCAATGGCGGGCGAATGCTCCTAACCACGCCGCCGAGCGAACTCGAGACATCGAACGCAAGCGACAAGGGCGGACTGCGGGCATGCCGTCTCTCCGTCGCAGCCGAACGTGTGTGTAACCTCATAATTCAGAAATACTTTAATAAACTCTCGAGATTAACCCAGTGATAAACACCTAAACACCAGGGCCATGTGTTTCAGCTTCGCTGGTTAACCACATTCACGGAATGGAAGGGCCGACGAATTGTTAAGCTCTGCGAAATCGAGATGAACTCCAGAAAACAGTTTCTTCCTATGTGCCATTACAATAATAAAGCTACCACGTGGTTCCAACTTTGCTTTGCAGAGCTGACACACGTGGCACCTGCGGACGTGCTCCGAGATGTCTTTATTCATGTTTTCCCAGCAGAACCTGTTTAATTTTCAAGTACATTCTCCAGAAGCCATAATGTCTTCCAGAATAGAGAGAATCATGGCAAAGTTGCAGAATACGAGAGACACGTATGTTTGGTACTTGCAGTCCACCATATTTGGCTACCATGTTTTCCTTTCCATCTCATGTTAGGTGCGTCACATGTTCGTCACAGTCTCTACTAGGCAGGTGTAGCCTTGACATTGCATCACCATCTGGTATTTTTAAGCCATACTTGTGTGTGACCTCGAATGTGAACTGTTGTATTTCACTCTACCACCTAGCTAGTCGTCCTTTTGGTTGAGTAAAGTTTAGGATGTCCGTCAAAGCTTGGTCATCCGTGAATAACTTGAAGTGCTGACCTTCCAGGTATGTACGGAGGTAACGGTGGGCCATGAAAACCGCTAATGATTCTTTTTTGTAGTAGTGTAGTTTACCTCTGCATTCGTGGACGTATATAAATAACAGCCAATGATATTTATTTGTCGTTTGGGATGCTCATTATCACCCCTCTGGTAGAGGATTGCTCCCCCTCTGTAGTGCGAAGCATCAGAATTGAGTTCAAAGTGTTTCGTGAAGTCCGGCATAGTCAAATCTGGGTCTCATGATGATATGTTGACTAAGTCTTGGTTCGCTTGCTTGGTCGTCCTTCTGAGTTCGCATTAGGCATTTACTTTTCAGTGCGCAGTATATCATAAATGCTCGAAATTATACGAGCCAGTCCTAGAAGGACGCGTATAGAGTGTACATCATATGGCTTGATTAGGTGGGAAATGTGCTTCACTGATTCTTCCTTTGTACTTTTTGTATGTCCGTCCAATATTCTCCCAAGGAAGACAACCGCGTTATTGAAGAATTCATTTTCTTTATGTCTATCTTCAATTTAGCTTTATGCAATGCATCTAGCACTTAATGTGACAGATGTGAAATGAAGTCATCTCATGATCTCGAATAGATAATATGATCATCGACTATATTCTTTGAAGTCCTGAAGTGCGAACGCTGTCCATCATCCTTTGAAACAATGCCCCGGAATTCATCCAACCGAAGGGCATTTGGTTGCATTCAAACATACCGAAAAGTGTCAGAAAGGCCATAAAATATTTGTACCCTTCCTAATAGGGAACCTGTCAGTAGCCCTTGCAAAGGTCGATGCTCGATAACCACGAGCAGTCACCTCTTTAGATGGTGATGTCAGTGCATGGCATTGGGTACGGAAATAAGTCAGTTTGGCGATTAATGAGCCAAACTGACTCAAATAATCAGTGCACATTATAAATGTTACGTCTTATTTTGGCATTATTGTAATTGGCGACGCAAAAGTTTAGGCTGATGGGCGGATGATTTCCGCATCAAGCAGACCCTGTAATTCCTGTTTCAGCCACTTATTTTCATATGACCGACTGTGTCGTTGTTCTTTCTTTTTCGCACCACTGTAGTATCTCAAAAAAGAAATGCTACTTCTGTCATGCAGGCAGGTGGAGGATATAGCCATATATGGACAGAAGTTCAGGATACTGTGTTCGAACCTCCGAGATTTCTGCTACAAGCTTTATTCAAGCCTTCGTCTCCAACAAAGCGCTCACGCTTATAGTGTTTAGCGATTGAAACGCGATACTCGGAGCGTATGCCTGGAGCCGAATCTAAATTAACCGAGGAATCGCTAAGCTCTGCATGGGATCTGCTCTCAAGAGGACGTGCCCACATGCTATGCAGAAACGTTTCTATTATCAGGTAGGCCGCTTGTTGTCGGCCGGCATCCCTTGCACCGCCTTGACCGCGGCTACTGAAGTTCTTCTGCAGGAATCAAAACGTGTCCGTAATAAGTAGCCTGGATTACTTCAAAGCAGGAGTAGGCCCGAACTGATGCCTTACTTGCATCGTAATTCCCACATTATCAGGGAGATAGCGAGCAGGTACAATGTGCCTGTCGTTTTTTTTTTTCCGCCCCGCGCAAGCTTGCTGGCCTATGTCCCAAAATTGTCTCTGAAGGTGAAAAAAAACTGTTGGTTGCTACAAAAAACACACCCAGGCGTTTGTTAAATGCACGATTGGTGTTGTTTACGAAATTCCACTGTTCTGTGGGAAGTCATATATCGGGCAAACTGGCCGCTGCAGTATTGATCGTGCAAGGGAACATTATGTTTCCGTAAGAAACAACGGTATTGCGAATTTGCCTGCGCATTGTCGAGTTTCCATGTGAACTCTGCGACTTCGGCGGATCAAGATTGTTGGCAGAATCTTGAATTCTACTGCAGGAGAGCCGATGTAAGCGTTTTATATGGCCTCGAGAGGGAACGCATGCGTTAGTGAAACTTCTATTTCTTTGTTTAGCAGCGAGGAAAGGTCTAGGCGCAGCATGTTGCGGTGACGTAACCATCGTGCTCATACGTCAATAGGTTTGTTTCGCGGTTGTTTCATTGTGCATGTGTGGTAAACTCCGTATAACGATGCCTCTGACGGAAATGAAATTTAGATCGAAGTTTGTACTTGTCTGTGTCGATACCCTCTCGTCCTTTTCTGTCTTGGCGCAGCATCTTTTCTTACGCATTAGGAACAAACTCGCCGAACAAGTTTTATTTAGCTATGCTGCTGTGCTTGTTGATTTTGCATCTTGACTACCCGCTCCTGTACAGGGGACAGCTGGAACTCTTGAACATTTTCTCTTTATCCTGTAGGCTTAAGGAGCCGCTGATCGAAATCCACCGCCCTTGAAGTCACGTTCACTGATCCTTCAGATTTCATTCAGATTGGAGTAGAAAGTCCGGGGTATTGACCTTTTCCGGGAGATCCACCGCCGCATGCCTCTCTCTTGTAGCAGTCTCTTGTACGATGAGACGTCCATCTTCGTAACGGGACACACTGAAGGCCACCCACATAATTCTGATTATCAGGCTGTGCCAAAATATACCATCCCTGTTTATTCCACAGTTACGACTACGTTTCTGCTTGGTTGGTCGGTTTTCTTTTATGACTGGCTCATACCCAGTATGCACGGGGGATTGGCCAAGAATCGGGTTAGTTTGTCGAATCTAAAAAGAAACACTAATACGAAATTGATAATTCTTCTATTCTTTGATTCTGATCCTTTTCCTTCTCTTCTTGACCCCACTTTGGTGGTGGCGTTGCAATAAATATCTGAACTGCAAGCTACACAGCAAAGATGTACACAAATGCGTAGAATTTATGCGTAGTATTGGTAGATGGATTTCAAGATATATAGAGATTGAATCCTAATGACAATAATGGATAAGTGGTCCTAGCAGGGTAGGGAGTCAGTGGTGATAGTCATAGAACTATAAAATGCAACACGCTTGGCCTCCCGGTCAATCAAGCCTCGCGCACGGTCTCCTATGCAGAGCATCGGCATGACGGAATCGCGTAGTGCATGCCTTCATAAGGTAATGGGACTAGCTAAATGAAAAAAAATTGCCAGTGGAATTTCGAAAGCACCAGATGAGGCTAGCAGCTACGTCACGCGTCGCACAGCCATTCAGTCGTTGAGTTGCACAGCGTTTCTTTATAATTATTACTTCCTTCTTTTCTTTTTTCTTTATTTATTGGGGGGGGGGGGGTTAGGGAGGGGGGTTTTGTGCATACTTCATGTATGCGCAAGGCACAAGAACAGTTGTGATGGTACCGAAAAGGCAGCATCGATCAAGCTCAGTGTATTAAAGCGCTCGAAAGAACTAATGAAACGTATTCCAGTCGACGTTTGGCCCTTGCGGACAATACAGCGGGTGCGGACAATAAAAAAATTATTTTAAGCCCCAATTGGCCTTTGCGGGCTATACATAGTCCAAAAAATATGATGATTAGAGAAGAGGAAAAGCCGAGATTTGCGTTTCACAATCAATATGATTCCACTGGCTTACCGATGCAGTTCCGGGGTCCCGCTGAAAATGGAAGATAAGCGAACGGGTGCCTTCCTTTCAAGTTTTCCGGGAAGAACCTCTCCGGGTGGAATTCTTCCGGCTTAGGAAAAACTTCAGGATTCCGGTGTAAGAAATAGGCTGACATTTGCACTACTGTTCCGGTAGGAAGGATGGCTCCATCTTCATCGTAAGTCGCGTATGGCATGTAAGAAAGTAAGGAAATATACTTAGTCTTGCTCAGCAGCTAACATTGAAATGCATGACTATGGACCTTACCTATTTTGAATGGTTCTTCGCATGTCCTAGCTATTAGTGGCACAGACGGGTAAATACGCTGAGCTTCCTAAATTTGAACAAAAGACAACATTCCAATTTTGTTCACAACTTCTTGGATAGGACTCTATACCTTGAGAGCGCACTCGAGGTACTTCATCTGCTTCAGATCTTCAAAACATACATAACGCTCTCTGTCGTCACCAAAGATAAAATCCAGTTCCTCGTGAATCTTGTGTTGTTCCTCTGGATGATGGCCTATAAGGAAAAGTGCCCAGCTTATCCCCACCGCTGTTGTATCGTGACCCTGAAAGCAAAGAAAACGTACCAAAATGACACGGCACTTATCTATTATGGCAGCGTTCTCCTGTTGCACAAGAAGTTTTGCAAAGCATATGAATCTAACACTAGGTGGCTGTAAAGAAATTCAGCGTCATGAACGCTGATCCCGAAGCCCACATCACGCGCCGCTTGTTCCACATATTGCCTATTAACATAAGTTACCATGCAATGGCTTGTTAGGTCTCCTGACCTCCTTTGCCTTACTGCCCATACAATCTAGCCCTATATATTACATCTGCTTCCTGACTCTGCCCGCATGCGTTAGAAGCCCTAGCCCAAAGCCTTTTGAGTAACACGTCCTTATACATTCTATTAATTGGCAACCCTCTCATTCCACTATACGATACGGCAAAAAAAAAAAAAAAACGGCTAGCACCAACCACGACAACTGCTGAGCCCGTCCTTGGGCCTGGCTATCAATAATGGTTACTGCTGTCGCTCTCTCAAAAGCAGGTGACCCGTGAATAGAAGGAAACCATTAGGTCCGCCGATCGAGACACACAGAAAACAGGAAAATATGACGGACAGTTTCTCAAATGGGTGCAAGCTACGTGGGCAACACGGCCGAGCCCTGTGACCCTGCTTACTCTGAGTTGCCAGCCGTGTACCACCACCGCCCCCCCCCCCCCCAAAAAAAAAGTGAGCCGGCTCAGGCTTCCTACAAAACATACTGTATTGATGTGTTTGTTCATTAAAGTTAATTTCAACATTATGCGTGAGCATGCTTTGTCCAATAATAATGCATCATGCTGGACATGTACTGACTACGTGGAAGCTGAATTACTTTTCGCCAAGTATTCGGGATGGGAAGCTTCATTGTACACCAACTTCATAATTGCTCGTGATTAACGCTACTAAACTTTCAGTAAGGCCTTCTGCCGCAACTAACAACCTTTCTTAGCTTCGGTAATTGCTACTTCCATAGTATAGTATAATCGCCACCTTCTAACAAGATGGACAGCGGAATTGTTCTGGTTAAACTTCCTTGCAGCTCAAAGCGCGACATAATCACGCATAGAGGGGAGCACACGTCAACCGCTGTCTAACAACTTTTACTAAGAAAAACAAGGAATAGATAAAAAAAGCCAACCTGAGCTCTCATATAGTCCAACCAAAGTTTTTACAAGAAAATGAATCTTTCACTCGTGAAGGGAAATGAAGAAGACTGACGCGCTATGCTAAAATATTTAATTGATGTGGAACTCCATTACAATCTCACAAACATCCGACATCTACGTTATTCGCCGCCAGATCTTTGGGTGGTGCGCTCTCGCATGTGACGTCAATGGGGGGGACTCCGCTGCCGGATGTGAAGGCAACTCGAAGCGGTCGGCCGTCCTGCTCTGCTCGAGTTTTACAAAAGCGAGTCTGGCGGTTTTTCGACAAGTATGTGCGGAATGTTCCAGGCCACGATTCCCTGTGAAATCGAGCCGAGTAGTCGTCACCATGCTCAGTGTGGATTGCTCATGGTGTGGTCTGCTAGTGTCCGTGTCTATACGTGCCTGTACGGCGTTGGCTTCTCGCCATTGCTGTTCTGTTTTCATGGCGAAATGTTCCCAAGCTTTTCTTCGGTTTTTTTAACATAGTACTTTTATTATTACGCTGATAAAATAAACTTTTCCGAGTGGTGTCCGGTAGTTCGAAAGTGCGTTGAACAGAAATAGTATTATGGTAACCTAAACAATTTTTCTTCCGAATTAAAAAGTGGTAATGATATTTATTTGCAAGATAATAGTGCAAAGCATGCTTGGCAATTAGGAACGATAGCGCGTGGTGCCCCACTAGTGTTCAAGGTAAACCGCTTCTCAGTAAAATAACGAAGCATTGGTTATAAAAAAAGTTTTACATTTGCAACCCCACGTTACTGCAATTACGATCGAAATGCTAAATTTGCATTCAACTACATTGTCGCTTTGTCAACGCAAGATTTTGCGCGTAAGCCCTGCGATCGTGCTTCGTTTCCAAATTGCTTAGATTCTCATTTACTGGCTCGGCGCGATGCTTTATGACTGAGTCACGAGATTATGTCCCTGCCCACGAGCGACGGGATCATATGAAAAATAAGATATATGCAAAAAATAAATTCTGAGATATTACCTGCCAAAACCACCATATGATTACCAGGCACGTATAGTGTAGGACTCCGGATTCATTTTGACCACCTGGACTTCTTTACCATGCACCTAAATCTAAGTACACACGAGCGTGTTTGCTGTTTGCTCCCATCAAAATGCGGCCGCCACGGAAGAGGTCGAATCAGCGACCTCGAGCTAAGCAGCGCAACGCCAGAGCCAATGGGCGGTCACATCGGGTGGTTATGTGGAAGATACATCAAGTATACAAGGTTTGTTGTCCTCGTAATGCTGGTAATAATAAAATGGTGCCACCAGAACATGGGCTGTCGCACTGCTTAATTCCGATGCGCTACGGCGCTTTGCATACATCGCGCTTAAGAATCTGCTATTTAATTGCTAACACGTATAATGAGAACTGAACGCGCGCGGGCCGGCCATGCACTCTGTTTCCTTTATTTATTTATTTTAGCGTTATAATTATTGCTTTCTTTTGCTACATAATATATAGAAATTGAGTAGCCGAGGTGATTCTACCTCTATGTCTTCACCGCAACACCTGCATAACAGAAAAGAACTCAACAACGAGGTTGTCAATGTTTGCGATATCATGAGGGCGCACAAGCGACTGCGGAGCACCTATTACGGGAGTGTGAAAACGAGAAGTCGCAAAGCAAACACGCCTTAGCGACGCTGCCACTACCTCTACGACCGAAAACCTACGTGAGCTAGCTATTCCAAGATAATCCTACGGAGCCTCGTCGAGTTCGTTTCAGCGAAGAGCTCGATAAATACATCTAAAACACTAACCTGTCCTTCACACCCCATTTCTTTATTTTGATTCCATCCCCCTCCAGATGACACGAAAAAGAGGGCGGCAGTGCATTACATCCCAAGATGTTTAATAAAAAAATGTTTTCTCTCTCTGTCTCTCTCTCTCTCTACGAACAGAGACTTCGCAACGGTTGTGTGGATTTCCAGCTTTCTTTCCTTCCGTTGTTTGGTGATTTGAAGCCCAGCACCAAACTATAGCCACGGAAACACTAACTTTTACTTAGCCCCGATTTCTACTTACAAATAAACTAACAGTTTCAGACAAATTAACTTCCTAAGGCTATCATACACTGCGTGAGACCAGTTGTTAATCAACGTTTGGTGACACACCGTTGCTACCAATTGAAATGTGTGCTAAGTGGTATCAATTAATTGTGGTGTTTTATACGCCGTTGTTTGTCCTCGTCCTTTTGTGTAGTGGTTGGCACCTAAGACGCTACGTTGAACCTTGCTATCAATGTATGAGATTATCTGGCGGACAATTTCCGGCCAAGCATGCTAGGCTAACCACGCCTACTGCAACACTACCATACCCCCGGGTGTTAAACCCTAAATTTGCTTCATTATTATTATTCATTATGTAAACATAAATAAACATCACAAAGGGAGGAAGAAAAGCAGGCCAGCAATCATCTCCTAAAAGACCAGCCCACCCACCCTCTTCAACAGCATTAAAAAATTCCAGACGAAAGTTTAGAGTTGAAAAACAAGGATGAGAAAATAAAATCATCCTGGAGAAATTTGTTCACCTCAAACATAAAGGTGTCCACTTCTTCTCGGATATCTTCTTCAGTGATGTATTTGTTGTTCTTGAGATGTTCGACAATGAGAAGATCCAAAAAAGGTCTTCTCCTGTTGGCCCTAGCTTCAGACTCGCTAGAGCTGTCGAGCCTTAGGGTGCCTTTGTTGACTTCAGCTTCCAACTCCATTTTTCTCTCTGAAATGACCTAGTTAGACATAATGAATTTGAGTGCTCCTGAAAATTAAACAGTTTCCGAATTTGCTTTCGTATAATGGACACTTTAAATGGCTAATAGATGGCTTTCTTGCTTTAATATAAACCTTTTTCAAGGCGAGAAGGAAACTATACTTTCGGCGTGTACCGCCGAGCTGCTTTCATCTTCTCATGGCTTGTGGGATACGGCGTTGTCGCGCTACCATTGTCTTGTGTCGACAGGACGTGTAGTCTTTCAAAGTCAATCTGGCTAACTTTCATCGCTCGCTTTTATATGTCGGATCAGTCAAGAACCACGGGAAGCCATTGCACACACGTGCGATCTACCAAAAACTATCGAAAGCCGACAAATCTGGGATATGAAGTGTGCGGGCTCCACTACCAGCATAAACTAATGTGCGGTTGCGGCTTATTTAGCTTGCATCGCTTGCATACATAAAAAAAATATCAGCGACGCGTTTGGATCACCAGCGTGAACAGAAAAGGATTCATGCCATGCGCGACGCGATAATAGCGAGATGCTAGCATGCGGGGATGTCTTGTGATGCATCTGAAAAAAAATTATTCACTTAGGTATAGAGCAGATTTTGGATGCTATGTTCAACGAATGTCCTTGCGCAGGTTTTCATCTATCTGTAGGAATATACTTCAGCCTCACACGTTGATAACCCGACTGAAAGCATATCCACTATGGCGACAGCGTCACATCACTAACAAGACTGAATGTGAAAGCTCGGAATAGTCGCGTCGTACTGAAGCCGTCCCGCACTGTGAAAAACACACATAGTCTCTTAAATCCTGCTTCGGAAGCTTCTTGTTTTTATTTATATTTTAATAAGGGATACGCGGGTCATATGAGCGTTGCGAACGTGCAATCAGCTTGTTCAGCCATGCAGATCTTTTTAGCTTCCATTAAACTTCTTCAATTTCTGACCATTTGAATCAGTCAGAAAAATCACTAACCACTAAGACAGTGCTGCATAATTGTAGAATGTCAATAATTCCGGCGTCCCTAGAGTGAACTTTTCATATGATGACCGTCAAAACCTCGGAAGGTGTCTGTGTCCTTCAGACGTTATGCACGAGTATCCTCGGCAAGCCAGCGATAAGCCGCTTTGGCTTGTTCTCTGCTCTAGGCTCACTTTGCGTCAAACACGACCATTCTCTATTAACGACAATGCCAATACCTTGCCACTCATATTGCCCTGTTCTCAAAACACCATCAACGCTGGGAAGCTGCATGTTCTGGTCAGAGTTACCAATGTAGCCTAGTTGAAATGCTATAAGATGTAGACACTACACAACCATAGCAATTACATGAAAATACATATGCCAGCTCTTTGATATTGGGATCCCACATTTTAACGCTCGAATTCATCCTAGAGCGACGATGTGCTCAAAATTACTGAGAGTTATAGACGCACTTAAACTGCTATCACGCTTTTATAAACGCCGTAATCTGTCAGGCCACCGCACATGGCCATTTTACGTGTTCAGAAGAGCTGGAAACAACTGAACGTGCTTCATGCAATCACACTCAAAGTGAAGGAAACAGTGAGGTAATTCAAGCTCACCTTTCGTGTGAACGAGTGCAGCACATTAATACATCGGTAGTACTCCCGTCCAGCAGCTGTAAGCTTGTATATAAAGTCAGGTCGCCATAAAGGCCTCATTGATCTCTCCAAAAATAGCTCACCAAGCCTGGAAGCAAGTTTTCGAGAATAAGGTTCAACAGAGCGATGAAGGGAACTAGTTGATTGGTTTCTATGAGTCTCTGCTTGCGCTACGTGCAACGCGGTAAGAACAACGCAACTGGAGGGCATAACTCTGACTTGTTTAGAACAGGGTACATGCCCTTATACAGGTGTCCATGCAAGGAACATGATCACATAAAAGAAAAACGAATCACTGATGCTCACAAAAACCAACAAGATAGAATAAATGAAATCGCAGAGCCCTGCTCACGAATGTAATTCCCGCATTTTTGAGCACACGCAAGCCATGCTGAAACGTGTTCCTCTTTTCTCAATCGAGAAGGGTGCTTCTTTAATCCACCTGGTAACCTCGTCACCAGCATGCGCAAGATTCTCGGTCTCAGCCAGTCGCGGGGCGCATAAGTATATTTTCCAGTTCGTGGCAAGGTGACCAGCTCCCGGGCAAAAATATTGTTAGTTTAAGTTAAATTCTGGAGTTTTACGTAGCTAAATCACAATATGAGCCAGGCCGCAGTGGGAGTCTCCGGATTAATTTGGACTATCTGGGCTTCGTTCACGTGCACCCAATGCACGGTACACGGGCGTTCTTTCATTTTGCCGCCATCGAAATGCGGCCGCCGCGATTTGACCACACGCCCTCGGGCTTAGCAGCGCAACGCCATAGCTCCTACGTCCCCACGGCTGGTCGGGAATATCGTTGCCTTCGTGGCCACTCATTAATACATGGCTCTGTCTGGGCAACTTGTTCTTTGCCCAAGTTGAGAGTTAAGTGATAAATGGCACTCGTGGCAGATTGTGCGAAATTATCTTGATATTCTACTGTGCAACCTTTATTGGCCTGGCTTTCGTTTACTGCTCTGCACAGGCCTTTTAACTTGCGAAGAGCGCTAGCTGAACGACACTGTTACGCCGTGTCTCACACGGTTATTTTTTTACGTGGTACAATACGTTGTGTGAAGTATAGCAACAACTTTCTTTGCATCTTTAAAAGGTGCCAAAATCACCTTTTATTTTATCAATCATTTTCCCCCAAATTTCTAGCAGCTTTACTGTAAATATCCATTCTCCTTTAATCAATGAAATTGTGTGTTAAGGCTGTGCTCAAGAAAGCTTGTATATTATTTCTTAACTGGGCCTGCTTCAAACATAGCATAAATGAAAGATACAGAGAACCATGGCGAAAAGGCGACGAATATAAGATACAAGACAGAACGAAGCCTTTTGCTTTCTAAACAGGACACCGACTTGCTCCTCTTGTTATGTTCAATTGATTGGCTCCAGTCACAGCTGAAAACATTATCCTCCTTAGTTATTAGAACCAGCAGGTGTGCTGTTTGACGAGCCTGACTTGTAAAAACAGAATCCTAGAATACTCTGGTGTTTCATATAGATGAGTTCTAGGTCTACGTATGTACTCCTGAAGGCGTTCAAAATAACATCAATTTTACTGCCAACTATGTTGCCGTGTTTAGGCCGAGAAACATGCAGCCTGCGTATTTCAAACAGGCAATTACATCAGATCCTCAAGCTCTTTTGCCAAGTTACGGTCCCCTAGGGCCAGTAGACTCTCCGACAACGCTGTTACGATCCGATCGATATACCTTCTCGTTGGATGAACAAGATACCCCCGAAGTATGAGCTGTAAACTTTGGTACGCCTTTAACAATTATAAAAGTGCTTCCACGCTACAACGCGCTGATTCTGACATTTCACAATTCCTGGCCGATTCGACAGGCTCTACGGCTACCTCCATGCGGCATGTTAAAATACAAGTCCTTAGCGCCTACTGATACATATCTCAGGGGGACGTCCTTCAAGAATTCAACCATAGCATGCGAGTTATTAATCATCAACGGGCCATCAGCAGGCAGGGCCGCGAGGTGCATTTGCAGATGGTCAGCGATTCCTCTCTGGTTTCTTTATATTGTGTGAGCACATGAAACCCGTGCTCTTTCTAATGGATCAAAGGCCTTAAACTTGCTTCATTGGTTCCATTTAAACCATGGGCCTTCTTTAGCTGGCACTCTCTTTATCATGCCTTTTATTCTTCCTACTGGAACGTTTTCGATTCCTTCCATCTATCCTAACTCTAAGGAAATTACTTTAAAGCAACTTTTCATATGTAACAAACGCCCCAGTCTCGTCGGAAACCAACAACTTGAAAGCTTCGGTGTTCAAGAACTGGGCCGTCTTTGCTTTCAATTTGTTCTACGTTCTTGAAAGAAGTTGACGTAATCCATCCTTTAGCGAACACCAGCGAATCACATTCATTTTTCTTTTACCCTGTTAATTGGTCTTCACCCTTTTACCTATTACAAAATAAATCAGCTTTTAGTTTGCACTCCATTCATCTGTGTCTTCCCTGTTTCCATGTTTTACACAGCGCAGGAAAAGAAGTGAGTGTCATTGATACCCCTGTGAGAAATATTTCAAAATACGAGAACGAAAGTAAATTAAAGCAAGATAGAGGTTCACAGGAAGATGGGGACTGCACGTTATCAGCAGTGGTCGAAGAAAACAAGTCTCTGGAGCCGAGGTTTCGAGATGGAAACTTGTATTCGCCAAAGCAACAACTAACGAAGCTGTTGTTGCCCCGACGAAGACAAGTCCTCATCTCGAAACCTTGGCTCCAGAAACTTGCTTGCTCGACCACTGTCGAGAACGAAAAAACAATTTTGAAGAAAAAAGGCTTAAAACAAAGCGCGCAACTTCACGGTCATGCTGCTTATAACATTTACTATGTACACACGGCGCAATAATTAGCAAGGAATGATGCAATGCCAAAAACACACACGTGATGATGTTAAGATGAACTGCTTAACCTCAATGGCAAGCAATAGCGGAGAGTATTGACGCACGACGCGCCTTTCGGGTATGTGTGTCATTAAACACCTTCGTTCGGTAATGCACACGTATATTCACCCCGGGCAACATTTTCAAGGTTTACAATGTCAAGACTAATCTACAGCCAGTATATTCGAGAAGCCGAACAAGCATCGGACGATAGCTGCTTAGTAGGAGTCACGTTTTTAGCTACCTCCCCCGAAGTAAGTTATCCTTGAACTTCGGAGGCGATGGAGTAAGCGAATAATTATTTTTCAGGCGTGGCCTTGCGCGTGTTTGGCTAATGTATAATGCATTGGCCGAACACGCACGCAGAGACTGTAGCGCTCGATTTAAGGCTGAATATGTCTATATATTGTAGGGGGGAAAGAGGATTTCCACAACAGTTCTTTTTTTTCGGCACCCGTGCGATCAAGTTTTTGCTCGCGATTGTGTACGAGTCTTCAGGCTACAGCAGCAGAGTGATCGTTCTAACGCAAGTTGACAATACTGAGAATGCACGGTACCTGTTAACAGCAGTAACATATGGACTTTTCTCATTGCTCTGAGCTGATATGGATGATCCCATAATGGTTTCTGCGGAGGAAAAGTTGAAGGGCCAGCGAGTACGTAAGAACCAACGAACAGGGGAAATCCAAGCTTCATAGATAATTTCGTACACCTACCACAAATGATGTCCAAAGTGCAAAGGGTGACCGCGGGAACGACGTCAAAGTTTGCTCCATACTTCGAAAGCTTTGTCAGTTTATTGCAGAGAATGAAGGACTGGGCATTAATTGTGGATGAGAAGTCCTCCAGTATCTTAAAATGAAATGCGGGTGTGAATAGCCGCCTCCGGGAGCGCCACTTGTCTCCTGTACTGAGTGTAGAAAAAAGGCAAGTGAATGTGATTTTTTTTCGCGTCTCGCTGTTAACGGGCTGCTCTAAACAATCAGCACTCTTCGGAGTTAAATAAGTACAGCGACAGAAGTTTTACATTTGTCTCCTCAACACAAGACAAAATATGCAGAAAAATGACACGCTGTAAACACGGAATATCCCTGAGCACCTCATGCGAGCGTAGATGCAAATATAAAGGCTGTTTTGGTAAAAAGAATTGCTTTGCTTGACAATTTGTACATGTAGTTGGGAACAGAAGCGTTACAGTTGAGTTCTCTGCAATTATATGTAATGCAGCGCCACGCTCGTCAGTGCATGGTATCTGCTGGTACGCCTGACTAGACAGTCTTACTAGTCTCCTGGAAAGAATAAAATTTGTGCAGGCAACACTCCTCTTTAACCATGGACGTTCGCTTCATGGCATAAATAGTTTAGCCACCTGCAAGTACCTGGATGTCAGTGGAGCGCGTTCTGGCTGTTAGCCCCAGTTGCATACTGTATCACACGTGTAGCACCAGTGCAATAGGGAGTTCTAGATTTTGCGTACGCAAACAGCTTTGCATAATCAAAGAGACATTTGTGCACCCAAGGCGCCACGCCCTGCTTTCGTCCTTTTGTACAGCTTTAGGGTTCGTTCGCGTACCTTTTCGCGTTCTTCTGTACGCCCGGCGGTTTGCGTCCCCTAACTGTGGGTACGCAAAGTCTAAAACTTCCTACTGCTACTGCATGAGCCCGAGTTCTGACCACAATGTAAGCGCTACGAGACCCGCCACTCGGCGAAATTCAAGAATTAGTGAATAAATAACGTTAACTCCGTTTTGGTTTTGATATTGTTTCGGCAGTGTCGACTAAACCCCGCTTTTCTCCTAACGTGCTTTGATACTTTCAACTATAATTATGAGTCCAATAAATATCTGGGCTGGTTGGTGAAACATTGTTTAGACAACAATGTCGCCTGTCGCCTTCTTCCTTCATTCCTAAAAATTGCACACTAAAACGTATTTTTCCTTGTCTAAACAAAATCGATGAATAACGTCTCACATCTGCCAATAATTTGTTTTCATGGCTGGTAATTTGGTCTAAGTGCTGAATCCAACATGATCGAAGATTTACGATAAGCATTTTTTAGCTTTAGAAGGCAGACGGGGTGAAATCGCGGAAAGTTCGTGAGATGCAGCCACTGCGTTACTGATGTTCATGGGAACAACAGGAGAGACAATTTCAGCTGATTAACCGCTCATACCTCGTGAGCAAGCCAGTTCCAAGCCAACTGTGGAGAAGTTTATATTGACGGCCCTTTGACAAAAGTTTGTTGTTTGAAAGTATTTCCTGCAAAAAAAAATACATCGCATTAGACTTTGTGACATAATAATGCGAATCGAAAAAACCTTGAAGGTCAAGTGCCATCGATTGCCGTAATCGACTTTAAGCTAACAATAGTTCTAACACAAACACTTAATATTCGTTTTATTTCATACAAACATCAAAATTTGATTGGTTGCTTGGTGTTTACAATACACAATGAAGCCGCATAAATATTCAAACTCCTTAGCTTTCACAGGAGTTAACTACACGGCCATAAACAACTGGTGGCTGAATATTCATGCAGCGTGAATATTGCAATCACACACATAAATATGGCGCGTTCACGTTGTTGGTATGTTGACTGGCATCGCTACGAGATGGCGCGACCTATCCGGTCAAGTTATAGGTCACACTTGGATAACTAAATTGCGCGTCACCACTGGCACTACGACACATATTGCAATTTACGAATTGTAGCCGGTGAGCTTGTCAGGCGTATCCACTTGGTATGAATTTCCAGAATGACATTTGTTTGGAGATATGCTCCATCGAACTCGCCGTAAAAATGCACTGTTGTTTCACGTACTTTTTTTTTACCAAAACGCTGATTTATACATAGAAGCACAAAAGTAACTGGAACGCCCATGTATTTCGTCCCACACTTTGGGAAATATATTGAAACTGGTGTCATCCTAGGAAATTCATTTCAAGTGGATGCGTCTTGCAAACTCACCGGTTACAATTCGTAAATTGCAATATGTGTCATGAAGTAATTAACTAAGAAGTTCATCAGTGAATTTTTGTTAATTAGTTGAATATGCGTTTCGATTTATCGTGCTACTAATGTCCGCCTCTTCAAATCACCCAGCTCAACGGTAAGAATTATGCTACCTGCCACAGGCGGTTCTTAAAAATTCTGTAAAGCTTAATTTTGAACACCCGGTATGTGGCACGTCTGTATAGAGGCCTAAATACATTCGCTGCAGAGAGCGTAAAATATATGTTTAAGTAAAATTATGACAGTGATACACAGGGTGTACAGTGACATGTTGGGCGAAAATAAAGGATGTGCCACGAAGAGCTGATATACTAAAATACGTGACAATCAGGAGCACCTTTTCAGGGCCTTCAGGAGCTTGCCAGGAGCTTGCCATCAGGAGCTTGCCTTTTCAGGGCCCGTCGAGAGTAAGAGCCTGGAGGCGTGCGCTATACAAAACGCTACCGTCGCAACAGCAGCTTCTCAGGAGAAGCTGCGTTACGAATGTTTGGAGCTGATAGCATGCAATAAGCGGACTTCATTGAAAAAATCTGGTACTTATTTCATGTTGAATAACGGTTCATTACCAAAAAAAAACATTGCTGGATGAAGAAGGATAGGTTGTATGTACGCAAGAGGAAAGTGTTTTTTTTTTTTTTTCCTTTCAGCGTCTGCTTCCCGGCACTGCAGTAAGACATGGATGACGGTCAACTTCTCGCTACATTTATCGCAGTTCGGAGGTTCATTGCCAGTCAATAAGTAGTTGTGCGTGCCATACGTGTGTCCTATTCTCAACCGAGTTAAGAGGACATCAGCTGCCCGTTATTTCGTTGTTGATGGTCAAAAGCCAGATCAGTAACTTTATTTTTGAACTACCTTTTCACTAAATATTATGTTTTAGCTATCGTTTCAGGACCAGAGAAAAACCACAGGTGGCACGCGTACTGTGTTAGTGAAGATTAAAGTGTGGCTTGTTTTAATCATTTCAATGTAATGTTGGCTTTATCTTAACACCCATATAACACATGTGTTTGGTACACATGGATATGCAACTTCGTTCAAAATCTGAGTGAACCCATTGCTCTGAATTCATGCAAAACTGTCAAGGCTCACCAGTGTAATGTATGCCGTTATAGAATGAGGTCTATAAATACAGACGGGCGTATTCACGTTATATTTTGACGCGATGTTGTGACGAATGTTCTCACTTACTACGCTTCATTTGTATTGTGTGCTCAGTAGCGATGTGATGTGAGCTGGCGCAGTACACTACTTGGCGCAACAAGCTTCGAACGACAAATGTTAATTGATCTTTTTTTCCGCCGAGAAGTTGGCCCCGCCAAATGTAGATGGCGTTGCCGTGCCTTCACAAGCCGCCATTGCAGGGCGCATGGGCTTCTATGACATCTTCGCTACCAAGCATACATATACCTTGTACACACCGTCAAACCACGTGAACAGCCGCGGACAGTGCTTCGACGCCCCGTCCGCGCCATGCAGACCGAGCAAAGAGCGGCAGCAGTGCCACGAAATGCGGGAATCGTTGGTGGGTCCACGCAGTCACAAAACTTTGAAAACTGAACCTTGGCTAGCAACGTAGGCCCTAGCTTCGTAACTATTGTCTTTGTTATTGTCTTTTTTTATCCATAATAGAGCGACAGCTGCTCGGTGGGCCAGTGTATTATCGCAGTAGACAAGCGGAAAGCCTGGGGTATGCGCATTGCTCCATTGGTGACCTCCTCTCCACTTTTTCTCGAGAGCGTCGCTGTAGCCACAGCTTGCATGTTGCAGCTCATATTCAGGGCAATAGTGCATGCGGGCTATAACTGATAACTTGGATATTCTAGCAATGAACGGGCCCATAATATATATTAAAATAGCAATTTTCTAAACGAAATTACACGAGCCAGAACAAGTCCGTATACCGCGACAGGCGACGACAGAATTCTATTAACTTCGGGAAAATAGTGCCAAGTTGGTTTATAATTCAACGTAACTGCACATCTTGGCATCAATACACGATGAGAAGTCTCGACTATGGCACAAATAAAAGTTCTTCACGATGAAAGCGCCATGACTCCCTGAGAGTATGGCACCTCATTATTATCATTATTTTTAATAACTTCTGTCAAGCTTGTCGACTACTTTTTTAATTTTTGTTCGGTGCGAAGGCCTGGGATAACAGAGCCCGTATTCAAAAAAAGCTATTGCGCTAGAATTGTTCAACTAATACTGATGTTGTAGCACACATTATTAGGGAAGTGGCTGGCCAATAGCAAATAGCACTTACGCAAAAGAAGTTTTATAAATTCGGCACCATTTTTTACCTTGTTGACAGTTTTGCAATAAGCATATGTTCTGATAGAAGAAGTGAAATAAACTTCGTGAACTTTTACGTTAGCTGGGTACATGGATGAGTGTGGACCGCAAATTAGTAAGCGGTACGAGACCTGACGGCGGGCGAATTATAAAAAAAAAAATTAGTGAAACCTTCCTTTTGCCGTTCTTTCAGTATTGTCACACCTAACAGACGGTTTTGCCCTAAAGTATATTAAGACCTTAAACCAAGATTATGAGATCAATAACTGCCATCGCGTTTAACATAAGAACTACGTTGCTTCAACCAACCCGTAGGTGCGCGCTCTAAGTGAGCGATAGTTACTATCATCATGTATGGAACATGGATACTAACTTATTTATTCTCTCACTACTACAGTTGAATATTTTCAGTGTACCGTTTTAATTATCGCCATGAAACTGAGGCGTACCTCTAGTTTTTTCCAGCCGCAATGCATTTTTCTGAATATTCCATAAGCTTAACTTTAGTTACCAAATGTTAAATATCACAAAATAAAAATGCATTGAGACCAATAGCAATAGAAACCATACCTCTAAATACTCGGCTTTGTACACGGTGAGCAGAGGGGTGAATCCTATGTAGACAAGGTGCCTGCCATACCTCTGGAATCGCGCATGTAATCCACAAATTCCGGCAAAAAGCACTGCACAAGAATTCAAAGAACGATATTGGAGTCAATTGTCAAAGTCATCATCGCAGCAGTACAATCCATAAGTTTTGATTTTAATTTCACGTACTGCACAAGTGCTGAAAATAAAGCGGGCCTTATTTTTATTTTGTTGTGCTTTTTATGAAATCACTTCTGCTGGCTGCAACATCTGTTCGCTTTGCATTCCTCTCATTTTTTTTTATAAATATGACGCGCAGGACATTTTATTAGTATGTATTCTAATTTTGTAGGCAGATAAGCTCATCTTACCGGAACAAACAACGAAACGAATGAACGAAGACAAGCGGCTTGCATTTCAAACAATAATAATACCTGGACACTCTCCCCCCCCCTCCCCCACTTAGTGTTGTGTCATATGTGTGCAGTGACTGTGGTTCATAAAATTTAATAAGAAACCGTGTAGCGAAAGGAGGAGAGGGATATTTAAGCACCAGAAAATACAGGGTATTTCAGTGAACACTTTCAAAATTTATTTAAGGTTGCCTGTGGCAGATAGCCCAATTCTAGTTAATGAGCTGGTGTACGCGAAGATGCGGACATTACTTGCACAAAAATTGAAATGCCTAATCGACTAATTAACAAAAATTCACTAATAATTTTAACTAATTACCTGATGGCCTTTATTGCAATTTACAAATTGTAGCCGTGGAGTTCACAAGGCGGAGCCACTTAGAATTATTTCTCAGGATGTCACCAGTTTCGAAATAATTCCCGAATTTATCGGAGAAATGCATCGGTGTTCCAGTTAATTTTGTGCTTCAATGCAAAAAGCGACGTTTTGTTAGGAACCTAACTGGAACGCCAATGCATTTCTCCGCAAAGTTCGGGAATTAATATCTCGAAACTGGTGTCATCCCGAGAATTCGTTCCAAGTGGATCCGCCTTGCGAACTCCACTGCTGCAATTTGTAAATTGCAATATAGGCCATCAGGTAATTAGTTAACAACTTAATTAGTGAATTTTTGTTAATTATTATATTATGCACTTCAATTTCTTGCGCAAATAATGTCCGCCTATTCGAGTAAACCAGCTCATGAACTAGAATTGTGCTATCTGCCACAGGCAACCTTTAAGAATTTTTGAAAGTGTTCGCTGAAACATCCTGTATACAAAAACGAACAGAAAGATCTTCAGAAGGAAGCATTTACGTAAAAGTGTCTTTTGGTTTTACATAAACCCCGCGCAACACAATTTCTACCTTCATGAGTTCTTGTGTTCGTTAGCGCAAAAAAAAAAAAAAAACTCTATACCGTTAAGGGCCCCGTGTCGCGGGAAATCCGGCATCGGCGTCGGTGTCGGCAGTCGGCATTGGCACCCGCGGCCGAGAAAATCATCCCCAACCACGCAGGCCCTCCAAATATATTTAGGTATGCCACACAATTCTATTATTAATGTTGCTCATACCTTGTCTTGCATTCTTGGCAAAGCTATTCCTCAGAATATTGAGAATGACAATCCACAAATAAATGTCATGAAACAAAACATCCACAGCGCATGCCTTTTTGTGTTAAATCTTCTCAGACTGAAATATTAAAAGTGCGAAACAAAAACGGAAACCTGAAAATTATGCAATTTTTTTAGCGTGGCTGTGCAATTCCTCCGGGATCGCCCCACGCAAGAGGCTGCATTTCTACCAGAAAGCTCGCCTTCGTGCATAGGGTTCGCCGCCCCCGGTAACCATTACGGTTGCTTAAGCTGCAGTTGTCGGGAAGCGTGAGAAGCAGTCAGCGATCTTAGAATGCGATTGCGTTCCACTCTTAAAAGCGAAGCTTAAGCGTCCTCCCAATTTTTTCTAAATAGAAACATTTTTTTTTTTCATTTATTACATTTATTAAGGCGAAAGCCTTAGATGGCTCATGGGTCGAAAAATACGACGATCGTCAGGTGTTACGGAAACAAAATTCAAGTGACACCTCAGGTGACGTCTCATACACATTAAAGAAACTGTTATCATGAGTAGAAGTTCGAAATGACTAAGGAAGCTACAAACATGGCCACATTTGGTGACGCATGCGCCAGTAAGCCATCAATTTCTTTATCAACAAAAGAGCTCGATTACCTGTGTTCGCGTTGAACGGACACCCTTCCTAAATCATCAGTGTGGCCACAAAAGTGTCTGCATGTGGTTTTCTCGGTTTTTTCATGCTTGCCGTGCAATATACACGTATCATATGATGTTTTAAAGAGTATAAGTACCCCTGCGGGAACTGAAAACAAATCTGCTGTTGAAAGTTAGCGGTGTGTGTTTGTCTAATGTGCCTTCCCGTGGCCCTCTCATTCTGCCTGCGCTACAAGAAAATAGATGGATGAAAAAGAACGATTTCGATGGGGGCGAAATGCGAGAACACCCGTGTACTTAGATTTAGGTGCACGTTAAAGAACAAACCCCAGGTGGTCCAAATTTCCGGATTCCCCCACAACGGCGTGCCTCATAATCAGATCGTGGTTTTGGCGCGTAAAACCCCATAATTTATTTTTTTAAACGAAAGAGAAAGCCACGACCATTCTAACGTGCCATTAACCACGCAGAACCAGTGGGGATATCTAGGCGAACGAAAAAAGAACAAGATAAAACAAGTAATAGGAAGTAACAATACATTTGAATGATAATGTCGTGAGCGCGCAGGCTTTCGCCTTCAACCTCTTTGAATGTCAACTTTTTCTTCCTTAAGCGCCCAAAGACATTAACTCCACAAAGCCCAACGTATGATTTTTTATACCCTGAATTTGATGCCTAAAAATTCAAGTGTATGTGCTAATGAGCCAAACTAGAGCCCGTACTAAGGTTTTTGATGTGCTGCAGGACGTTTACAGTCGTGATAGTACAGTAAATAACTTACAAATTAAGGTATTACGATACTAAGTAATGTTTAATCGATAACATTTCATTGCTTTCTTTGTACCAATAAACATATCTCCATGGCCAGAAATAAATGTAAAGCACGCTGTTTAATTGTCTTTGATGTGGAATGGTGTTTGGGCTTTGTGGGGTTAAATGATGGGGGGAGGGGGTAAAGGGGACATAGAGACATGTAAACACCAGATAAATACATAACAGAAAATATGACAGAAGTATGTCGTTACAAGGTTATGACAAAAATATATAGCTATTTTATACAAAAGTATGCGCCATTCAATATAAATACAGATGCTAGAAGAGCAGATAATGATGAAGGTCTCTGGCAAAAAAAAATGGATGTTGCATCATACACACACAAAAAAAAGAATAAAGTTTCGCAGACGTATTCGTGAATCTCGCTCGAGGTTTAAGCAAGAGAGGTGCACTTCAAAGAAGTGCGTGATTCTCAGCGCGGTATCACTGCTGGGAGCTCACCTAGGCTGACGTAAACGGCTACCTTTGGGAGCGCAGGATGACGCACGCAGATATGTCAGGAAAAGTGCCGCCCTTCTCTAGAACAATTATATCACTCCGCGTGGCCCCTCATATCACTTCGCGTGGCCCCTCATATAATGGTTAGATATAATCATCTAACCATTATATGAGCATTTGCACGTCTGATTTCCACTAGAATATAAAGGATTATCTCTCGTTGGCTGATATTTCGTAAGCGGCTACTTGACACCTAGAAAATTACAGCGCTGTGTGCGCTCTTATTCAACGTCAGGGATTACATTTGTGCGGGTTATAGAACCGATGTTTGCACTGCTGTGCACATACCTGAGATAGGCTACATGGACAGGTACTGCCCACATAGGAACGAAGTTAAGCAGAGCCTTCCAACAAATACTAGTATGTGAACGCAAGTGTCTGCAGTTCCTCTAATTTTATTAAATATTGCCTTTCCCATGCAAAATTCGGCAATACGACCTAGAACCGGTCTGAAGTGTTCCTGGAAGTATAACATCACTTGTGGACCTACTTGAAAGATAATATTCATCCCTAACTTATTTTCAATTGCTCCAATGGAGATAGACTTCTAGGGTTCCTGAATATTATTGTAAGCTCTGGAGAAATATATTCACAAAATGCGAATTGCACATTACCACCCACATTCATATTCTACTTCCTATTTATGCCTAGTGCTTGCATTAATGTATCAAAGACCCGGTGCGGTGGCTCAGTGAGCTAAGGCGTTGCGCTGCTGAGCACGAGGTCGCGGGATCGAATCCCGGCCGCGGCGGCCTCATTTCGATGGAGGCGAAATGCAAAAGCGCCCGTGTGCTTGCGTTGTAGTGCTGGTTAAAGAACCTCAGGTGGTCAAAATTAACCCGGAGCCCTCCTCATAATCATAACTGGTTTTGGCACGTAAAACCCCAGCAAGAAGAAGAATGTATCAAAGTTAATCACATCCTGCTTTACCGGCCTTCTTGTTCTGCACTTAGCAGATGCTCACCAGTGTTAATATCAATTGTAACATTACTTAGGTGGATACTGCAGAGTTAACCAGATAGCAAACCAAAGTGCTCAGCAGCGTTAGCGATTGCATTCCTGAAGTTGTTCTCTATTTGCTTAACTAACGAGTGCAGGTAACCCCATAACGCACGAACCACCAGTGTCATCAGCACTCAACTTCCGAGCTGCCTTTTCCATCTATTTTATCTCAGTTATCGCATCCGTTTCGACTGTGTGAATACGTATATGCTTGTGCGGGTAGTCCAGGTGTCGGTGCTACTTTCACGATCCATGAAAGTTGTCCTGCTGCTTTCAATCACATCGCCAAGCCTTTCCAAGATCAAGAAGACGCAGTCGTAGTTGCTGCATTGCCGCTATAAACTGTGATTGGTCTCTCGCTGTTTGCACAAAAGCGGCTGTGGTTCGAGATAGCGCACCACTATTTTTATGGAAGCATACAAATGCGCACTTACTTGTGCTAAACCTGATAGGCGAGTCGGGCGGTGAGCAGGACTTGAAAAGGATCCACAAGCCTTGAAAAGGCACCTGTTCTTTACGGTGTGGCAAGTGTTGGAGGTGCTTGAATGTTTTCCATTTTATCAATCGGGCAATCCAGGCGATGACTCCAACGAATAGAAGAGTACTGACGAGAATCAATGCAGCGCCTTTGAGAAAGCTGGATGCGAGTTCAAGGACACCGCTTGACGCCAGATGCCAGCTCATCTTCGATGTCATGGCTGCAATGGCTGCAAAAAAAAAGAAGAAAAAAGAAATGAGCAGAAATCATAGAAAATTATTGTGAAAGTAAGCGAAGCTTAAACTGGTTTGTACCATACTTAGTTTGTCTCTATGTTTGTTTCTTTTCCTGTGTAGTTAAAGCGACATCATTTTGTTAGTGTTGCACGGCTGAAGGAGTGGTAACGACGCGCGCGGCGGTGCGTGAACTTTGATGGCAGCGTGTCTTGCTTTTGTCATGTATATCATGCGTTACGGAACAAACGCCGGGTGCATCCTTTCTGCCACCGACCTGCATGGGCGATGCCAGAGGCGATGCAATGTCATATGACATTTCAAAGCGCTAGCTGCAACTACAGGGACGGATGGGTGGAAATGATGCGCTGTTGCTCTTGCTATGCCACGTGACTGTTGCTATGGGAAGTAAGTGGTTTCTGTGTGACGTGACCCACCTGCCAAGCGTCTCAAAGTGCTAGCTTGAACGAGGCTATAGGAATGGCAAAGTTCTCTCGTGTCATGCATGCATTTGTGGCCTAGTATGAAAAGAAAATGAAAACACACACTTGTGCCTTGATGGGCAGAGCATCTGGCTGCTCCGCTGGAAAAACCTGCTTGAAATCTTATCATGTGTCATGTATTTTTTTTCTTTTGCGATAGAAATTAAACGGACACTCAAGGCGCACTCGCGCCGCCACCGTTAGCGCTGTCGTGCTGTCCTGCTATCGTCGGCGAATGCGCGGCCCGCGCGTGGAGGGCTGGAAGACACCCAGAGACGCGCTATGCGTCTGGCTGCAAAAGCGACGAGGTCAACGGGACGCACCGTGAGTCTGCGCTCAATTGGCTTTGCAGGAGCCAAGCGTCTGGTTCCCGCTGCTGGCATGAGTGTTGTGTGCAGACAGATTAGCCTTTCTGCTGAGCATCCGTGTGCATACGACACCGATGGTGCATGCATTGGTCTGAGTGGATCGAACGGCCAATAAAACACAAGATACATGTATGTAATCCGTTCTTTGTGTGCTGACAAACGCCATCCGTTTTCCTACGGTCTCAATTTGTGCACCGTCATGGTGCGACGACTGTAAGGTGACAGGCGGCGCTCCTCACTACGCCAGCGTTCTGAGACGCCTTACGCGCAACTCTAAACCTCGTTGCCACATTCAATGCTGCTTCTCCTCCCGGCAAAACTGACAGCCGTTGTGGATGGATTACAAAAAAAAAAAAAACTCATGTACTTAGGTTTATGTTAGGATGGAAATCTGGGCGTGTTGGTTCTTGCAAATCTATGTAATAGGAGGCTTTGTTTGTGTCGGTCTACATCTGCACCATTGTTTTGGCTCCTATCACATAGATAAATTTATGTGAACTGTTAAACAACTCCAGGTCGTCGAAAGTTATCCGTAGCCCTACGCTACGGCGTCCCTCATAGCCCTGTAAAATTTGGGGACGTAAATCCAACAATTTTATTTTGATTTTTGACAGTTTCTGTACGGCATTGAAAGAGGGCATGAACGCTATAGAAACATGATTTCTATACATAAGTGCGGATAATGTTTTGCTCTATATAGCTACTTATATATGATGAATTTAGAGCAATGACAGTGGGCTCTAAACGTGCAAAATAAATTTCGCTACAGCATGAATGTGTAGCTATTAGGCGTAACTCAACTGGGCTTAAGACGAGTTTCTTAGTACAGGTGGAGTCCATTAATAATTAAAGTACTCTAGTACAAGTGAGAAACACTCATGGCCCAAAATACCCCATTCGATATCAATTTTCCTTAATATTCATTATTACACCTCTTTAAATATAACTATCAGCAGGCACTAGCTATGTTGTCGATGCTTAAAACGGTGACAGATGACAGCGCCAAGCAATACACGCCGCCAAATGAGCGAAAACGGCGCCCACTCCGGATACAGAACCTTCATGATATGTAATTCTACCCAGGCCATCCATGCCTTGCCGCATTTCTCTGGGAGGTCACACTGCCGTTCTTGATGAAGCTCCGCACTTAATTAAGAGTATACATGCAGGGTGTCCCAACTATCAGGCACCAACATTTCAAAATATTCAAATTCCACGTAGCTGCACAGAACCAAGGTAATGTTGTTTGCCGTATAATTACATAATTAATCTTAATTATCAATCAACTTCTCAAATATTGTAATTAGATGGAAAGTGTTAATGAGGAAATCGCAGAGCATCATGCAAAACCCCCGATGCAGTTTTATGTTGCTCGATACGTGCTACATAAAACTGTTTTTCCGAGGGTCAAAGAAGCCGGCGGATACACGCAAAGTGCCTCGAGTGGCCAGTCACGCGGCAATTTTGCGTGTATTCACTTTCGCTCTTTCATCTTTCGCGGTGCTCGTTCGCACGGTTACGCCGAGGTAGGACGAGGGACGCCGACGCTCAACGCAGAAACGGGCGCCTAAGAGCTGTGCTCGAAAAATTTATCTTTTCACTAAAGATATAGTTTACACGACTTTGTTGGCATAGCATTTGTTTGTTCGCTTGATTGTATTGTGGTGCGAACACGACAAGGCTAGAATGCGCGAACGAAGTCCACGAATGCACGCAAAATTGCCGCGCGACTTACCGCACGAGGCACGTTGCGTGAATTCCCGGGCTTCTTTCACGCTCAGAAAAACACTTTTACGTAGCACATATTGAGCCCGTATTAAGTATCTCCAAGTTTTCAATAAAGTTTTCCATCCGTCCGTCCGTCCGTCCGTCCGTCCGTCCGTCCGTCCATCCATCCATCCATCCATCCATCCATCCGTCCGTCCGTCCGTCCGTCCGTCCGTCCGTCCGTCCGTCCCCAAGCGACGGCAAAAAGCAATACATTGGTTCTGTACAGCTAAGTGCCATTAGCATATTTTTAAATATTGGTGCATGATTGTTGCGACACCCTGTATAACCAGTGAAAAAAACGAACACGATGGCATCAACAGCACGATCACGTACTTAGTGGCGCAAATATCATGTCATCTTATGTCATGCATGCCTGTCAGGCACATCCTCATATGCATCTATTAAAAGAAATGACCACAATGGCATCCCGACCACAAGCATTCCATGGCATTCATCCAATCACGTCATTCCATACAAATGACAAGGTCGATCCACATATGTCGCGAAGCTTCGGGCGAAAAGCGGTTCAGAACCAATTGTCACCGACATCAGCAAGGGTAGTTATGGGAGCTGCGATTGAAGCGCGACTATGTTTGGAGGGAACAAACATTGGGAAAGAAAAAAAGCTCTTTATAAATAAAGTGTGACACATTTAGATTCATTCAGCGAAAATAAAATTCCTAATCCATTTTATATACGCATGGCGAGAAAAGAAGATAAAACTCTATTTTACTTGATCATTTTCAATAAATAGCTTTTTTCAGCGCCCACCGTGAGAGCGCCCATCGAAATCCCTTGCAATGCAATGCAGCTCTTGGAGTGCGTGGAAAGGCGCGCTCGTAAAGTTCACCTGTTACGATACGCCCCCCTGACATTTTGTGTTGTTTTGCATGTCGAGGTTTGTCTGAGTTAGGTGACGCGGGTAGTTTTATTGTTTCTTAACCTGTGCAGTCAAAAGTAGTGAGTTGCGACCGCCAGATACTTGTTTACTTTAGTTGTTTTCGTGCGACAGCGCTGGCCGACGGACTTGGCGTCAGACGAAAGGACGAGCACTCTACGCAATCTACGCCCAAAGCGTTCGTCGGCCTCCAAAGAAAGTATGTTCTGTGCAGCGATGCGATTTCCACACCCGTACGGCTGACCTTTTCCTGCATCGCTTTCCGCGCTGAAAGCTCGGATGGCCCATCAAGTCGAATGGCGATGTATTTGAATATACAGCTCTAATGGCAGGCCCCCGAAAACAAATTTCGCGCCTATGAGAACAAAATGGCGTCACTTCTGTTTTTAACGGATATGACATCAAATTATTTTTTCTTTCGCCGGAAGTGTTCCCTCCTCACAGAGATGGCGCTAAGTCCCATTAACCGCCGATAAGCCGCCATGTTTTGAACGTATGGGCTTCTATGGAAGCTTCGCTACCAGGTGTATTTACCTTGCAAATGGTGTCATGTCATGCATATGCTGATATATATCAGGGGATGTATTCGGCGACGATCCGCTTCAGCGATACCTCTCCTTGGCCACGCCTTGGTCATCAGTCGCACGCTGAATGGGTGGTTGAGCAAAATCGCATGAGCTGATTGGCTGGTTGAACACTACGTCATCCGATCTTGCAGCTATTCGGCGTGTGCCTGATGGCCAAGGCGAAGTAGATCGTCGCGATAGCATCGCGTAAGTAGATCGTTGCAGAATACGTCTCCAGTTAAGGAAACGATTACGATGGCAACACAACCACGAGAACATTCCTAGTAGCCCAAATAGCATGTCATTCATGTATTTCCCATATTATGACATGCATGTTATCCCATGTCATTCATGTCATGTTATGCAAATCCTGATATATATCCAGTTAAATAAATGACAACGGCGGCATCACGATCACGAGCACATACAGAGTGGCCCAAGCTTGTAAACAACTTGGCTCACTGGATCGGCGTAAGAGGCTGATAGATAGACTCAAAGTGCCTAAAGTACGCAAACAATGCTTCGCATTAACAAACACTACTTGCTACATTCGCTATAGTTTAACATACCGCTTTAAATGCAGCAAACCTCATCGGATTCTGAGCAGGGGGATCCGAGCAAAACGATTTCTCCCTTCCTATGTACTCAGGAGCTACTGAGCTATAGCTTTGCCTGAAAACTAATTTCACACAATAACTTTTTGTGAGTATGGTGAAGCGCGAAAGACGGGACAAAGTGAGGCGAGACGGACAGGACAAGCGCTTTTCCCGTCCGTCTCGCCTCACTTTGTCCCGTCTTTGGCGCTTTACTGTAATCAAAATATGCATCACCAACTGGCCCAAAATTCCACTCTTCTGATGCACATAACTGTTCCTGAGAAGTAAAGTTACAACGGACATACTACCAGAATTCTGCTATGAATACTCTTCATCATTATTCCGCTCTTAATAAGGGAATATACTACGTTTTAGGCGTCGCTTTCTCGAGAAAAGAAATCAGTAACTAAATATAACGAAGTAGAGAACGAAAGCGAACAATTGTGCTGTTGGCACGCCAGTCGCGAAATAATATAAAACAATTGTTGTTCGGAAATTTCATTTCGAAAATTTTCTCTTAGGAGACAACTATCAAAGAAACATCGGAGACTGTTAGCTCCTACCTGAAAGGGTGAGAAGTGCAGAACAGATGCCGAAAGTGTATCTTTCTGTGCTGTATATTCCCAGTTTGCCTCGTCCCCACCTCTGCTTTGTGACAGATAGTTGCACTGTCCTCCTCCGTTGTCATAGAAAGCATTTCACCACTTACCTTCTAACCGGCGATAAGAGGCGCAACAGGCGCACGTGGGAACCACGCCTCTGCAGGAAGCCTTAAGGGTGTGGGTTCTCAGTCGCGCCTCTCCCTTCAACGTCCGCTTGGTCGCCGAGTGAGACAGATAAAGGGAACGAGGTTTGATTGACTGCGTCGCCTTGAAGCGTCTGGAGTGGAGCGGCTGCTGCCAAGAACGCCTTGTTAGGGGGCTGCTTTTGGCACTTGTTGACTCTACGCGTTGCCGCCGGCTGTTGGGCAAGAACTTCGGATAAGAACGAAGAGCCACTGCGACATACGCGGCCATAGAAAATATGAGCCATAAATGACTTCCAGTGTCTCTGTCCTGAACTATATACGGTTCATTTTGGGTACATAGACAAACGAGCCAACAAGCAAGCAAGCAAGCAGACAACCAGGCAAGCAGGCAGGCAGGCAGGCAGGCAAGCAAGCAAGCAAGCAAGCAAGCAACCAACCAAGCAAGCAAACAAGCAAGCAAGCAAGCAAGCAAGCAAGCAAGCAAGCAAGCAAGCAAGCAAGCAAGCAAGCAAGCAAACAGATGATGGCAGTGGAGCTTTCACCGGAATACACGGACGGTAGACAACCTCAAGACGACTTAGGAACCCCGTTGATGCAACACTTTTACAGCGATAGCTGCTAAGAGTGCCCCGTCTTAATTTTTTGACGCATGTCGCAGGTATAATCAATTTCTTTATCATCATCATGTGCCCGTGGAGTTGTTCCCAGAAGGAAAAGATTGAGCAGGCTAAGCATGTCAAGGGTAATCTGTGGGCAAAGTTAGAGCTTGAGTAATTAGGCATCGTGACCATCGCAGCATAGCCTCAGCTATTTTTGCGTGGAACTGCTCAGCTGGAATATACAAATCGCGATTTTACGAAGTTCCACAAGTATGTCGTCTTTTTGTTTTGTTCAAAAAGAAAAAAAAGGTAACGGTGTTAAAAGACATAGCATCTGATCAATGACAATTATTTATTGCGAACAAAAGACTACTGTTGTTACTATTAATTAGGGGACAGATAGGTCGGAAATCCTTGCTCTCTAGTAGCTTTGGTGATTGGTAGGGGTATTCTTAGCCAAAACTTTTTGGCACCGCGACACTGTGATAACAGCAGCGCACATATACCTTACAGCGAAGTTTGAGCGAAAGAGATGAGAAAAGGAAGTACGGAAGGAACGATAAGGAAAGGAAGAAACACGCATATTCGAATGATACCACGTAGGCGTGCCAGGCGTTCGGTGTACTTCATGCAGCTTGTACCTTCTTTTTGCGCGCGCATGTCGGTTGTAGCGCTGACTCTCGTCTATATATATATATATATATATATATATATATATATATATATATATAGTGTGTTAGCACGTCAATGTAGAAGTGTTACTTCAGCGTATGTCCTTCCGGCAAATATATTCGTGGTACCCCAAGCCTCTAGCTACAAACCTGTGATCGACATTATATATTTCGTTTCGATGGTTGTCGCTTCGCTTGTTTATAGGGATATCAACAGGGACCTCGCCATTCGGCACTTTGTCGCGTCGTTTGATAGTCGCACTGGTAGCACCAACTTTCATCACGCTTAACACAAATATGGGATCACTTTTGGCCGTTTCCATCAGTTCACCGGCAATTGTTCGTCCGATTATTTTTTTTATGTTCGTCTGTCAGTGCACCAAGGACCACTTTTACATTCATTTTCAGTCTTCCTAAATCATTTAGTCAAATCTGGTGACACAGCTCCTTGTTGAATGTCGGGTCTTATCATGCGCACAGTAGCAGTGATTTCCATGCAGTAACTGCCTACACGTTCCAAATTTGTAGCGGTATGTGACGTTCTCGGGCAGCTGAATATGACATAATCTTGCACTGAGTATTTGCTCTCCCGAAACCTTTGTTGCCATTCAATGACACGGCTTCTCGATAGTGCTTAGTCACGATATACTTCCCAAGTCATGCTCCCTGTCTTACAATTAAAGTTAAATTCTGCGGCTTTACGCGCCATAACGACCATTGATATGTCTCACTACAGGTTTTCCGGAGCATAACGCAAAACTTCATATGAGCATTCTGCTCGGAATTTTAATTAGCTAGCATTCTTATGGTATTTCACGCACTTTTCGGGGGCTATCTATGTGTGTATGTATGTTTCTATCTGTTTGTCTTCCCACCTCTGGGTCACCGGGTAGTCCGTGGTCGAATGGGTAGCGCGTCGGGCGGCCGTGCTGTTGAAATAGGGTTCAATACCTACCCTATGTACGTGGCCATGTGTACATACGTGCCGCTCTACAACCAACTTCTTTCCCGGTGACATGGATCACTGTAGATTCGGGACTGGGTAGGAACCGTTGTTCGAATAAACTCTTTGGCGCCAACTTGGAGTACTGGATATGTGCCACTCGGTCTATGCTGATCTCCCACAGACAGACAGACAAAGAGCTTTATTAAGGTCCTGAGGAGCCAGCCATTGGAGCCCCTGAGAGGCCCCTGGCTAGCTGTTGGCTAATCCCATGTTGGAGCCTGGAGGCCATGCCCTCTGGACAGCTCTGTACTGGTCTCCTTGTTTAGTGCTCGTGATGGCCTTCTCCCAGTCCTCGCTGTTGTTGAAGTCGTGTAACACAGGGCACTGCCAGAGCATGTGGGCTAAAGTACAGAATTCTTCCCCGCAATCCGGACAATGAGGATCTATCTCTGTGTGTAGTCTACTCAGGAAGCCTCTCGATGGGTACGAACCCGTCTCCCATAAACCTTTTTGATGCCAACTTGAGTCACTAGGCATGTGCCACTAACTGTGTGCCGCTCTTCAATGAACGCCTTAGGCACCAACTTGGGTAACTAGGTACGTGCCACTCGGAATTTGCCGCAGCAGAATGACGAAAAAAATTCCTTAGATTTATCTGATGCTGAGCATAATTAATTCAACGTCAAACGCGTTCATCAAGGACACCAACACAAGGCATTAGCAGGCTGTGCAACAAATCCACAGGGTATGTGCCACTTTTCAATGAACTTTCACGCCAACGTTTTAGCAAGTTGTGTCATGAATGCACTGGTTATGTGCCACTCTTCAATGAACCTGTCGCCAACTTAGGCCACTGAGTATGTGCCAATGGATGTGCGGCGAGCGAGGGAACAATTCTCAGCGTTCGCAGGCACCGCCGCGCCACACTTCTCGTCTCGGAGGCCACGCGCGGACTTCCAGGCAGTGCCACCAGATGGCGAAACACGTCCAGAAAGAAGCGCGAGAGAGAGGCCCTGTTGCCTCATGACGCGTTTCTCAGTGTTCGCACGCGCCTGCACGCCATGCATCGTGAACTCACATCCAGCTTTTCTGGACATTAGTGTTTATTTTCCCACAGAGCTTATCCCGCTGGTGTTATTACTATTCTTGATAAAGAGTAGCCGCTCGTCAGCTCGAAATAAGTTATCATGCTTAGATGCGTTTATTCGCGACACGCCATACACAGCGATGATTGATTCTGGGCCTTTCAGAGGCTTTCCGAAAAGCAGTCCCGATTTTATTTTAATGGTACGAAGTCACCGTGCTAGGATAATCGTCGAAAACACTCCGCGGCAGCGTTTCTTCAGTCGCAATACATTCAGTATTTGCTGGCAAGACTTAGCGTCCGAACGTCGCACAGCGACTCTAAGAGACGTCGATGTGGACGGCTCTCGATTTTGACCTATGTGTTTCGTAAAGGTGCGTCAAGTATTTCCCAAGCAATTTTCCTATTCGCACTTATGAGCTACCGCACCAGCCGCATATCGAGAAAAGATGTGTTTAGGTATTAAGATGTACACATGAACTGGTTCGATTTTACCCCTTGAGGCATAAATCACGACACAAGAATTCTGCGAACTGTCTCGGTGTGGTCGGCCGTAAGCATGCTACGGCCGAAGCTGCCAACAATAGTACGTCACATTTACTGGCTACCGGAACAGGTGCTCCTTTGGGTATAATATATACGTTACTTGCAGTTAGATGTCAAAATACTGTCGCGTCACTGTTATCTATGGGCAGGAAGGAAGACTGCTGTTTACGATGATTGTGCAGTAAATCATGCGTTGTTTGTCTCTTCCCATTTTGTCTACCATGCGGCCGTTCCGCCTTGATAATATAGCCGCAACGTAGACTAGCAGATTTCGAAAAGCCAAAAAGGCTGCCCAAATCGCGGGCAAATCCTCACACTTACTTGTATTCAAGAGTTGTGCGACTGTCAGAGACATCACGAAGAAATGTTGGCAGTTCAACGAAGGTGAGAGTTAGCACAGGAGACAATTTCTTCGCATCCACATCCCGCGAAGATCGGTACCAGCCGTCCAAGAAATACCCCGTAGAGTGCATTGGCTCTCATGTGATAAAGTTCGCGTCCCAACTTTCAGCCCCGACTTACCCTGTAACAAATGACGACCAGGCCTCTCGCTTATGTGTGCAGTTGCCCGACAGTTGCTAGGCGCTGGTGTCTGTCGCAGTACCGACTGGGCCTCGTTTCAACGCCTGCCGAGGTTTTCACCGTATTCCGCACCATCGGCTGAACTCCTTCTAGAACCAATTTATTTGTCCCGAAATTTGGTCTACCTGTCAACGTTATGCTTTTTTTAAGCCTGCTGTTATGCTTTTAACCCGACAAAGTTAGTGCTGTCCTGAGATTTGCGGTGGTTTCACATTTCCCATAATGCCGGCATTTTTGTCAGCCTCTGTTCATAATTTTGGGGATTTTTGATGGACGTGATAGCCATAGCACGCCACCTGACCATGCTGCTCATAAAATTATTTTACTTTCCTGGGACCTTCTTGTCGTTCATCAGCCTCCTAATTTCAGTATCGATTCTAGATCATTCTGACGAATACGCTCCCACAGAAGTCCGCAATAATGCAACGGCCATGGGATTGAAGCCGTTTAAATCAACTATATCGTGGACACAACAGCCGCTTTTCCCTCTTTCGAATGGAACTATTCTATTAGTGAGCATGATTCTTAAGTGTATAAATTTGCAGTCTAAATGCATTGTGCTTATTTGTTGGTGAGCAGTCGCCTGTCATCATGACGTCATCGCGTCCTTTGCGGGATTTCATCACTGCAAGACTCAACTGGCCGACTGGGCCACTCGGTTTTTTGCCTTCAGGAGTAGCCTAACCCTGCTGCTGAAACACCAATTGTCTATCTACTTAACTACCGACCTGTATGTGTTTTTTACAGCCTGTTCATCATTGCGTCCACCACAATAGACTGCGAAGGTGCTTCGTTCTTACTACACTGTACTAATAAGTGAACTTAATTTCGAATTCTATTCGTTTATATTGTCGTATTCTTGTTATCATTGTCGTGAGTAATGTACACAGAGTACTCGGGCCCCTCAATAACATTTTTTCAGTTTTTCTTGAGCAAGCCCGCCATTGTGATGCAAATAAACATAACTTGAACTCATTCCTCAAAACTAACGCTGAATAAAACGTTGACGTCATCCTGGATAACATCAAGAAGGCCCGTAGTACTCAATCTTCTGGCTTCTATTCGCAAGCTTATAATTTTCAGGGTGTGATCTTGTATTGTAGAAACGAACCACGGATGTCTCTGATGTGCTAGTTTTTATTTTCGAGCACGCAAATAAACCGTCACCCTCCACTCCATGATGCCCTGGCGGCAGGTCACCATGGCGTGTCCCGCATGTATGACTACGCGGATTCATTTGGGTTGGCATCTACTGATTATGTGCGTTGTTATGTCGCCACATACGAACTCCGCCAAGCTTCAAAAAAGCCATCCATCTAACCTTCTTCAGTCTTTTGACATACCAACGAGTGATTCATCAAGGTATTTTTCAACTCACTCGGCCATTTCCCTCTGTTCATTTTCGCAGAGTGGTGTTATCGATGTGGTTACCAAATACACCCGACGGTAAGCTACCGTCGCCTTAAGCCTTCCCGGCCACCTGCGCAACTGATGCCGCAGGCTTTCTTCAAACGGCGTTGACGTTTAATATGGCGATCCTCGAGTGCTTATCGCTGACTTAGCTGACAGCTATCTCTCCAATGCCATTGCAGATACTACTCGCTCGTGTTAGGCACAACACAAAACTGCAGCGACCTTAATGAAGACTCAATCACACGCTAATCGAGATGCTGTCAATGTACATTTCCGCTGATCACCAGGATAGGAACGTGACCCAGTATTGGTACATTCGCGTCTAACTCTTCGCTCTACAACACCGCTTGTTAGCCATCACT